>NW_026251931.1:1800000-2024159 GCF_025331425.1 Radiomyces spectabilis
CAGTGTTGGATCATTGTCGTCATTGTTCAATCGTAATGGCCAGCGTCATCCGCGGAAACCGAAAAATAATTTGGCAAAGACCAAATCGAGTTTTGTGGCCCAAATCATTATGCACGAACAGCTGTCGAAGAAGTTACAAGCGCGATCAGCCAACGATCCATTCTTATTCTATAATGTTGGCATGAGCTTTGTCTGGATGGACGGCTACCAGAGATCCAAAGTAAAGCTCCTTTTTTCTTTCTATCAGGGACGCTGACCAAATATATTAACAGTGTTTCTTTTTTTTTGTTGCTCCTAGGAACCTTTGTCGCGAATCGTGTTTACAAAAGGATGTCCCACTTGTCATGATGTAAATATGCTGACACGGTGCAATGATCACTTGGATGTTATTATTGGATTTTCTTCGGGGGACTGCGTCTGGTACGATCCACTCAGCGGAAGATATATACGACTGAACAAAGGGGTAGGTCGAAACTGCAATAGGGATTAAAAGAGACACAGATGCTCATGGATAATATAGGGCGTTTTGAACAGTTCGTCTGTGACGAACGTGAAATGGATTCCAGGGTCAGAAGATCTTTTCATGGCTTCGTTCAGTGACGGGACCATCATGATTTTAGACAAGGAAAAAGAAGATCAAACGTTTTCTGTTCCCTCGGTATCATCATGGACGTCAGATCAGTGAGTATTGATATTATCATTATCATCATCAACCTGGTCATTTTTATTCACCGTTATATTAGATTTCAAGCCAGTAAGCCTCACCGAAACACCAAATACAATCCTGTGTCCCATTGGCGCGTCAATACCAAAGGAGTATCAGGTACATTTTGCCTCGTTCATATTTTTACCGATAGTGCCATTGTTCTCATTGCATTTGCTGTAGCGTTTGAATTTTCACCTAATGGTGAACATGTGGCGGTGGTCGGCATGGATGGCCAACTGCGTATCATCAATTATCAAAAGGAAAGGTAAGACCATTTATTTTCTGACAGCGATTGGATCAATGTTTGGTATTCATTTTCTGTGCAGATTAGAAGACGTGTTTGGAAGTTATTATGGACAACTGTTATGCGTGGCCTGGAGTCCCGATGGCAGATATCTTTTGGTAGGTTACGGTTGGATGTGAGCAGCAAAGAATATAAATAATAATAACCCTATGTGTACCTTTCATAGACGGGTGGACAAGATGACTTGGTGACGATTTGGGCGTTCCCAGAACAACGCATCGTTGCTCGTTGTCAAGGCCATAAATCATGGGTAAGTCTGCGTTGTCACTTTGGTCACAAATTCGAAATTTGGTTTTGTAAACATTTTTTTCCTCTTTTTGCAGGTGACTGGAGTCGCGTTTGATCCCTGGCGATGCGATGATCGCGTATACCGTTTCTGTAGTGTAGGCGATGATTGCAAGCTCATATTTTGGGATTTCTCATTCAACGCGCTTCATCGACCAAAGCAGGCAAGTGGTTTTTAGTGATGATAATAGGAAAAAGCAAAGATGGCTGACGGAGAGGTATTCTAACAGAGGGGACGTGGTATCTCTGATCCAATCTTACATCCACCAAAAAGCCCAAAGAACAAAAGCTTCACAGCTTTACCATCCCCACCCACCGATATGAAAAAATCTAGACAACTGTCCATTCGTAAATTCGGATCGACCGATACGACGACTCCATCCTCTTCTGCCAACCCAAATTACGGGTTTCCGTCGTCGTTCAACCGGTTCCGCAAACGACCATCGCGCAGCAGCGGCGGTGTCTTTGGCAGTCTTACGATGAGTGATATGGCCGAGTCCATAGACGAAGCGTGTCAAGTCCCGTTGCCAACGCTGCATTTGCCTCCACCCAAAAGTCAAGTTTCCATTTTACAGCCTACGGCCACTCAAATGATCCATGCGGACCCTTGCGTTGACATACTCTTCCGCGAGGATGCTGTGATCACGACCGATCGTCGCGGTCGGATACGAATCTGGGGCCGGCCTTCGATTGGCTAATGTATTTATCACAAAACGAATTGCATTTTTGTACAATTTTTTATGTTCTCTTTTTTTTTTTATTCTTCCTGAAAATATGTAATAGATTCATGATCCAGTGAATTAGGAATTGCTTAGGAATTGTTTCTGATATACCTAATGTTGATAACTTTGGACAATATATGTATAACTTTTCTCACCAACCCATTTGATGCGAGAGAAAAGGATGCCTGTGCCGAAAATGGTAAAACAGGAGTTGTTTCTATTAGCGTGATTTCTTGATTAAAAGAGTCAAATGAACCCATGTAGAACAGCTTGCATTGAATGAGTGAGCGTGAATGTAAACGTGAACAAGCAAAGGTACATCTTCCTTTATTTCGACTATCTAGGGTTTTGTAGGGGCCATTTTCATCGACAGTGAGCAATGGGCGGATGATCATTTTTTTTCGTACGCCGATTGATGGCACCCCAACCAACACAAAAAAATAAAAAAAAGTTTCAAAACCAGTTTAGAAGCGACCCATCTTTCCTTTTTCTTCAAACAGCGTTTCTGTATCTTATTCGCTTATTCGCTATGGACCCTTCCGATTTTCTTGACACTCGCCAGAAAATGAATAAGCGTAAAAGACAGCTGTTGGATACTACAGGCAAACCTGAAGACCAGCCTACTTCACGCGACGCTTCGGGTGAGTCACTCGCTTAAAGACCACCGTTGTTGCTGCTTTACCCATATTGAAATGCGTAGATGAAGACAATACCGATTCCTCTGTACCAGCCGGCATGGTCTCGTCCACCTCCTACGATGATGAACCCCTTGTTAAACGACCACGCCAAGAAGTTACCATTACCTACGAAGATACCGAACCAGCCATCAGTACCCCCCTTGTGACAGAACTTCCACCGGGCATCGAAGAGCAGTATGGGTTTAAAATCAATCCTGTAATAGACAATACCACTAGCCATCAACGAAAACCATCATGCTTAATATTGGTATCTCTATGTTTTTTTTTGTACAATTTGTAGCCACCCACCGATCGACCGGTCCGTATCTATTGCGACGGCATTTACGATTTATTCCACTTTGGTCATGCCAAAGCACTTGAACAAGCGAAAAAGGCGTTTCCCAACGTGTACCTGTTGGTAGGAGGTAAAGTAATATGAGCCATGACGGGCATCATCATCATCATGAAACAGCGGCAAAAATATTGAAAATACGGAATACGGAACTACAGTATGCAGTGACCGAGAAACGCACAAACGCAAAGGCAAAACGGTGATGACGGATATTGAACGATATGAGGCAGTTCGACATTGTAAATGGGTGGACGAAGTAGTGCGGGACGCTCCTTGGTTTGTCGATCAAGAATTTTTGGATCATCATCGTATTGACTATGTTGCCCACGATGCCGAACCTTACCAGAGCAAGGAGTCAGGCGATGTATACGCTTTTGTAAAAGAACAAGGTCGATTCTTTCCCACCGAACGTACCGAAGGCATTTCCACATCAGATCTTATCACACGGATTGTGCGAGATTACGACGCTTATCTTCGACGTAATTTGGAACGCGGCGTGAGTGCCAAGGAATTAAATATCTCATTCTTGAAGGTAAACCTCTTGGTATATATGGGATCTATCGCCGTTGTTTGTTCCTGACAGCGCTTTTTTGATTTTCAATGAATGTATAGGAACGCAAGATCAAGACAAAGAAATCCATAGAAGATTTACGAAATACCATCAAAACCACGCTTCAGGACACTATGACTATTTGGGAAGATCGAAGTCACGACTTTATTCGAGGTTTTGGCAGTCTATTTGGTGCGGAAGATGTGGTTGTAAGTCGCCTGTGTTACTCGGATCCCGGAGACTGGGATCGTCTGACCAATGTTTGCTGTAGGATAAATTCTGGAAACCACGTAATCGAAAAGGCAAACTGATTGTCGGAAGTGCAGACAGCAGCTGTGCCAGTAGTCGAACGCCTTCGGACGATGAAGCTCCATTAACTGAACCTAATGATGACAACGAAGTGCATACAGACACGGGAGACGTGACGCCAGAGCATACACACTAAAATGATCTGAATACCACTTGCGATTCAACAAATAATAATAGATGTCTTATACTACTGCTCTTTGGAAGAAAAAAATCTTCTTTTCCGCAGAAATGTCGATGAATGTGTCTTATATTAACAAGCCGTACACCCGCTGTGCAATGGATGCCACCTGCTACTGGACGTCGCCCTTTTACTTTGAGCGACATTCGTCAGACAAAAAGCCTAACGCAATACGGCATAACCTGGGCGAGACTTTTGATGGAACTTGTGTATATTAATGTCAATACTCTGGCATACCGTAAAGTCATGATTTCCAAACATGTGTGCAGCAGCACTTGTTGACCCTCTCAGTCCCGTTCCGCCCAAGGTTATGATAGATCTAGAATGATGTGGGAATGTTGGTTATTAAGAAAAATGTGTTAGTACGCTCTTTGATTGATTCAAATGTCGTCAAGGTATTTTAACTTTGTATGTGAGGTAGCAGATATCCAGAGCTTCCCGACCCGAAAAAAAAAAAGAAACGATACAAATATGAAAAAAAAGTAAAACAATAGGTGCGGCTGTAAAAACCCTCTAAAAACCCTGTGGGAAAAAAAAGGGAGGAAAAGACTGCAAGAAGGTCTATCGAATAAAATACAAATATGCATACTACAAACTCCAAAAATGAAATGGTCGGGAAGAAATATCAAGACAATACCATGGGAAGTAATCCAGGTGAAGTCAAGCTGAGGAGGACGGGTAAGCGTTTTCCGATGGAAAAGAGAGTCAAACCATCGACGATGCCCTTTGACGACAAAAACCGGATTGGCCACATTTGGTGAGCGAACAAAGTAGAAAGATTTGGGGGGATGGATGGCTTGCCAGGGCGAAAAGAAAACCGGAGAGAAAACCAAAAGCTAAAGAAAGGATAGAGAAAAAAGAGCGTGAGTTTTTTCTTGTCGAAAACGGATAGTCCCATCACACAAAAGCTACCTTTTTGATATTTAATCGACTTGACCAGTTACAGATACACGCGGGTAAACCATAGTCTGGATGATGGATGCGTATCAGGTGAGGATGCAATGATAGTGAGGGTTTTCAGGCAAACGGAAAAAGAGAAAACCGAAAAAAAAAGAAAAGAAGAAGACAAAATATATGGATTTCCCGTGGACGAAACAATAGTCACCTACCGATGCATGAATTATGAGTAATATCGTCCGATCAGTTACATGGGAAAGCCTTACTCTAGAGAGAGGTAAATCAGAGACAAAGAAAAAATTGAAGACAAAAATATGTGGATTTCCCATGGATGAAACGATAGTCAATGCATGAATTCATAGATCGAAGCATATCTGCTCATGTATCATCGATCATCGAAAACTGAAGAGAATCAAAGGGCATATGATATACAGTATAACTGACAGAAAAACCAAGCTAAATGATGCTACAGAACACCCAGATTGACATCATCCACCACCTTTCTTCAAAAAGGAGCTCTACCCACATTTTATTTGGACGGCGGCGATGCTCTGTTTGACCACAACTGGCGCAAACGGCATCTTGCTGCTGATTGTTTCGCCTATTACCGTGGAAGTGGGTAGCGAGGCATGGTTGAAAGATAAAAAAAAAAAGGTTTAACAGGTCCTGATAACTTGGTGTAGATCATGTGATCTACAAAATCGCTAATTTCCCAAAGTTTAGATATCATATCAGATCATTGCCAGATGGTTTCACTTGGTGAAGTGGGTGGAATTGTGCTTTAAATTCCTCATGTCATAGTCTGTACTCATGAAAAAAACCGTGGCATGAATAATACCATCATGTGATTAAAGAAACGTATTTTGTCTGTTTGCGGCATCAAAGCCCAACCTATAACCAGGTACTCCCGCAAGCCGATTGCAAATGCTGGTAATAAAGGCTTTTGCAATCAAGGATAGAAGGGAACTTGTTTTCCCTCTTGACCATCAATCGAGCAGGCAACTGAACCAGAAACAAGGTAATTCATGTATAAGTACATATACTATTTGAAACTACTGTCGTTTACCGCCGTTACCGCCATTAATGAACGTGAAAAGCGGTTGATGGTATTGTGGATCATGAGAGGAGATAATGCCGTGGTGTGCTTGTACTTTTACCGACCGTGAGCTGAAAATTTCATTGGACAAGCAAGGAAATTTGGGTGATGAGCTGCACACTCCGGCATTTTCTCAGTTTCACTGCACATCGACCGAGGCGTGTTCTGCAAGCCTCCCTTTTCAGTGACCTATTGCCGCTCCATCCAAGGAAGTTTGACATATACCCATGAGTTCAAAATACTCGGCATTACCAGACATAGTGAGTCACCCTATCTTTCTTACAATTTGCGTTTGCTCAGTCATTCTACAACGTCGCTCGGCTAACGCTTTTGTCTGCAAAGGACGATCAACCAGATGTTTTTGAAACCCCCGACGTACCTGACGAAACGCATCTCGTATCTGGCGATGATGGACAGGTACTGCGTGATTATCCGTGAAACCAAGATGAAGTCAATGGCTGAGCAATAAGTCTTGCGTCCTTGTCGCGCATTCATACCATTAGCAAAGTGATGACGGTAACGAAAACGTGATTCGAACGCCGGTATCTGTAAAAGAAGCTACCCAACGATTCAAGAATACGGTGGTGGATGCAGATAATGCAGGTGAGTCATGTCGCGAGTAGTTCTTCTTTTTCTCCCTGGCCATAACCTGACTTGTTGGTGTTCAGATTTCTCGGACAAGTTGACACGTAGAAAAAAGGCTATGTACCGTGCCTATGTACGTCGACCACCGGGCATTGAATCCAACGAATACGAAATTCTACCCAAAGGCATTGCTTTGCAAGAAACAAAATTGCAAAAGCTTCGTCGCTTGATGTATGAAGTGCAGGAACTGCAGCAAGAAACTGAAAATGAAAAGGTATTATTAAAGAACATGCGGGTAAAAATCATGGGGATTCGATAGACTGATCTGATCTGCCCGGTTTCATAGGAAGCGACCCAGGAAATGCAAGAGGCAATCAATCAAACCGATCTACTGTCTCAAATATCCTATCTTCAGACGGAACTCGCCGATCTTCATCAACAACTGGGTGACACGGAGCACGAAGATGGAAACCTCACTTATGGAAAACGCATCGAAGAGGCCAAAAGTTTGATCAAACAACTTGAAGCCTTTAAAAACATGTCCTTGTCCAGTCCGAAATCCGAGAATGACGATACCGTCGTTGTTGACACTGATGAAAAGGGCGATGTTGTTACTTATGAGCTTTTTTACAGCCCTCAAACAGCCAAAATGCATAAAGAGAACCAGGTCTCCGATTTTGATGAACGTATTGCTAGAATAGAGAAATTAGTTGGCACCAGTGCTGGACAGGGCCTAGACAACATGGTAAGTCACACTACATACGGAAAATTAACTTGTGTAAGGTCCCTGATGTGCATGCTTTTCTATAGCCTCCCACCTTGGCCGCCTCGTCGCTTATCAGCGCTATTACCAAACTAGAACAACAGATTACTATTTTATCCCAACCGAGACATCTTGAAGCCGTGGCTCGAAGAGTCAAAGTTCTGAGTAGCGAAATGGATCGATTGAATGAAGTCAAGTCAGGCCGCAAGGATCTTTCGACGTCAGTTGGCTTTGGCCTTTCCTCAGGCACCTCCGCTTATTCAGCCGGCCTCACCGGGTTATCAGCCTCTCCTGCTGCAAACGATACCAGTAACAAAGAGAATGCACCGCTTTCTAATGAAGCAGAGAACAAGGTACGAGCCTCAATGGTTGCAAAATCTCGCACCATCTATTTTCTGATTACAAATATTATATTCTTAGGTCAACCAGTTGTTCAGCACGATGGAGAAGATCGATCCCTTGATCCATTTGACGCCAGCTCTGTTAACTCGTCTCAAGGCGCTTCAAGGATTGCATACAGAAGCTGCCACTTTTGGACGTTCGATCAAGATTATTTCCACTGAACAAACTCGAATGGCAGAAGAACTCAAGAGCCTGGAAACAACCTGCGAAACGGTAAGTCACAAATCTTGGGAATTGAAACCACTGTGAGGTATTTTGACCACACAACATTCTAGCTATCCAAGAGCTTGAGCGAGAACGAGGATTCGGTGAATAAGAATATTCAAGTCATTGATGCCCGAATGACCGAGCTCGTACAGCGAATAAGTGCACTCACCACATCACCCTAACTACCTCTTTGAAACCATATCCCATCCAATATTCAATGACCAATTGTATCTGTTTTTTCTTCTGTTCTATGGATGGCTGCTTTTCTGGATTGGTTTTTATTGCTTCTTTTATTTTTTGCAAGATACGGATTTTTGCCATTATTATTTGGCTACAAAAGAATCAAAGGGACAATTTTGATCAATATATATCCTCATGTGGAACGCTTGATCCATTTGATGTTGGCTTACCATATTGAAGATCCCAGCTACTGTACACTTTACGTTTCAAAACTTCAGGCACCGATAACCCAGGCGTTCCGTAGGTGATGGGAGCCAAGAACAGAAATACGGCCAATTGCAACAGGATGAAAATTCCGGCCATCACGTACGTCTTCGTAGTGGGATAGGCCTTCATGGGGGTTTGACGCACTACATACTGCGATCGCGCTTCTTTGGCGCTGTCATTTCGCTGCAAACTTGATACCGGTGAATCCACACCATCAACAAACATAAACTGGAAAATGGCCCCAAGCACCAAATAGTTGCAAGCAGCGGCAGGAAGATAATGATGGAGGAACAAAGCGCGACCCATAGCGAAGAAAGGAATATAGTGGGTCAACCACAGGATCACGAAGAAACCACCAGAATTGATGAGACGGTGTCGGAGAGCTACACGAGGAGTCGGACGATCAGAAGGAAGGTTATCATGATATTTTTTCAATGACTAGCTTACGTTCATCGACAGGTTCAATGCCTCTTCTTCGAGCCAGCGTGTCAGCGAGTATGATACCTGCAAACACGGCCAAGCTACCGATCGAAATATACCATCCAAACAAGTTTCCCGTCATATAAATTTGTTCTCTTGTATCATTCTTTGACCAATACGATATACCGCGAATCATAAAAGGCCAAGCAATCGGTCGCGATTGATAAGGATGGGGTTTGGTCAAGCCGGCATTATGGCTCAGCATGCGTCCTTGAAGCTCGAAAAATTTGCGCAAAAATGGCATTCGACGGAGCTCCTTTTTCTTTTCCATGTTGATCTCCGTAGCTAAAAAATCGTTGAACAATCAATTCATTCTATCCTTAATCATTTGTTTGACATCGCTATTATGACCAAAACAAGGAGACACTTTACCATTCATGCCCATAATTTCATCAGCGATCCAGTAATTGCTCTTGTCCAAAATGTTCTTATTTCCATTGACTTCTTGCTGACCGAGAGCCCAATCCGGCAGAGCTTGATCGTGAGTCCAAATGGTGACCTTGGTATCCATATGCAAAAGACGCACAGATTTCATGTGGGTTTGCCAAATGTCACCGTTGTCATGGTCATCCAGTAACACTTGGAACAAGGTTTCATTATATCTTTCTCCTTCAGCCACCGTGGTGACTTCCTCATTCGTCGCCATCAACGGGGATGCCACATCATGCGTTAACAAGATTCGTTGGGTACCAATATGCTCAAGTTGAATAATATCACCGTGACGCACATACACGCGCTCATCTTCATCGTCTAGCGTTATTGTAGGCTTCACCCGCCAATAGCAGTTATCATCGACCTCCTTTACACCGGTCACTTGTTGTCCTAATATATTATCACCCTTGTCAATATCGCACAGTGATCACCCAGAAAAATATGCCTTCCAACCTACCTTGACTACTAATACGTCCATCATCATAGCGTAAAGGATAGTGCAAATTGTGCGAATGCAAGTAAACGTCCGTATCCTTGTGCTTCAACGTGATGTTGTCAAAGTAAGCAATCTCTGATGACAGATATGAGCTTCCATTTGCTGATGTACAATACTGGATACTATGCACTGTGCAACTTACCAAGTGATTTCATTTTGATGGCGCTGTTTTGCAACGTTTCCTGAAAGGCTGCACTCATAAATGTATCACCTGGACCGGATTCCGTGAGGACAGCAAAATGGACGTGAAACCAGAAAAGATAGATGACAATAGGGATAAAAATGAGCCCCACCGCACGGGCATAGAAATGTTTCATGAAATGTTTCTACTCAAAACGTCACTTTCTGTGCTTCGTCACCATATGTACCTATTTTTTTTTTCAATTACCATGGACAAACCGCGTTTCAAATCGAACAATTCCCAAAGATCCACCAATACTGAGATACCAATGGCGGCCACGAGGAACAAACCGACCATTTTTACGCTACATTCACGTATTAATTTTTTTTTTCTTAATTGTTTCGCTGCAGATGCTCCTTTTAATAGGTTACCTCAGTGTCAGTGCCATCGTGGTACCAGTAGCAAAAAGCCAGAACCACCAGGAACCAGAAAACTCCCTACAGATACATCCTCAGTGATCCTTTGAACCACCCATTCTTGAAGAAGAATTACACTCACTGGTGTCGCACTTTGCGGAAGCGGATGTATGCATAAATGGTGGCAAGCATGTAAAAGATCAGCATACTATCGAGCATAATCAGTCGATGCTGGGCCACAATAGCGTTGTCTAAAATTCAAGATCCAGTCCGGATTAAAATCCATGTCAATGTCACCCTGAGATCGGAAAAACTTACCCAGCAAATACATGCAAGAGGACAGGAAACATACTATTGGTACGTAGCCAGACTGTTTCATGATACTGTAGATGAGTGCCACGTTTAGCACGTTCAATGTCGCCGGTAAGCTTCGAAGACCGATATACGGCACGTCGTTTTCAATGTAACTGTCCCCGATGTTGGCGAAATCGAAATGGCCGTCATACCCAATAAGATATCCGACCGCGGCTATCATTAATTTCGCCAAAGGAGGATGTACATCAAAGAAGTAGCTCCGTTGCAAGTAATAACCCGCAAACTTGCCGAAGTGTACCTCGTCGAAACTGTAACAGTAGCTACTGTCAGAAAAATGCCCCCACTACGATGCTCAGAAATACTTACACAACTTCAGCAGGATACCAGATTTTATAAAATGTAGTAATAAATCCAAGAACTGTTACGACAATGAGGCCTGCTTTGTGAACACCAGCTTGACGTGCGGGAGAACGCATCCATCGCGACTGGGGTTCCCATATACAGCCCAGTTGGTTAAATGCGAGTTGGAGTGGGTGGAAGTACACACTTACCTTTTTGACGTCGACCAACGTTTCGTCTTGTCGAAGATGATCCGCTTTATCTTCAGGATAGGCACGACGATGCCTTAGATTAGGATCGGCCATGGCGCGGGGATGAGGGACAAAGAAAAAGAGAAAAGGAACGGAAAGAAAGGATGGATTATTGCATGATTCAACTCCGCCAATCATGTAGCAACGAAAGTGATAACCGTCACGTTTTTGGTCTACCCACTTTCCGAACCACAGTTTGGGCAATTAGAACCGTTTTGCAATCCACTGGAACCACTTTAGTTGATGGCAGATAAAGAAGGCTCGACTGTTTCAAAGCTCTTGGGGAAACCTCGTATTCATTTCGGTTCACTGGAAGACCAAGAATCCGTTAAACGATTAAAAACAGCCACCGATGTGGTATCGACATCTAATACCGGCATCGATCTCGATGCGTTAGGTAACTTTTTTCACTAGATTTCCCTGTCATGTCCCAAGCTGTCACGTAATCTTACTGTTTATTATGTAGTTGAAAGTAAAGAGTACGATTTATCCGATACGCTCCGAGCGGCTGGCGCGGATAAACAAGTTTTGGAAGAGTTTGAACGTAGAAAACGAGCAAGACAAATCGCCGTCCCTACCGATGATACTCGCGTGAGACAGCGCCTGAGAGAAATTGGTGAACCGCAATGTCTTTTTGCAGAAGGGGTAATTGGTTATTATCTCGCTCAATATGAACCCTGTGATCTGACCGTCGGCCTCGTTTTTTTTGTAGCCTGGCGACAGACGCGATCGTTTACGTTATTTATTATCCATCCGAGAAGGCGTGGAAATTGAAAGCGCTGAGGAAGGCTCAGAAAGTGAAGAAGAAGGAGAAGAAGAAGAGGTAAAAAAAAAAAAAAAATCGTGCATTGATTTCTGTTTATTCATTTGCAGTGAGGACCTCTTTAACATTAATACGGCTATCTATTTCAGCAAGAAGAAGAATTTTTTACTCCTGGCACACCTGAATTATTAGAAGCGAGAAAATGGATAACACGATATTCCTTACCACGGTAGGATTCTGAGATGGTGTGGTGTGTGTTGTGTTTATATTCGAGCCACTCACCCCGTAGCACAGAGCCAAAGAAAGAATCCAGCGAGAACGCGCTGAACAAGAAACACCTTTGGTGCAACTCAAGGCCGGTCGAAAGGAGCTGCACGCAAAGTTAAAGGTAAATAGACAAATGAAAAAATGTGTGTCTTTTTTCGGACATGGGGATTAAGAATGTCGACATTGTAGAATTACACAAACTGGGCATCACAAATTGCGGATGAACGACCTGTAGCGCAATGTACATTTAGCCCTGATTCATCCATGTTGGTCACTGGTGCTTGGTCCGGTCTATGCCGCATTTGGTCCGTGCCTCAATGTGAGCCAATTTTGACAATGAAAGGTCACAACGATCGAGTTGGCGGTGTTGTATTTCATCCACAGGCCACCATCAGTCAAGAAAAAAGTGCTCTGAACCTCGCTTCCAGTGGCGCGGACAGTCTGATTCATTTGTGGAGTTTGGAAAAGTATGTAACGAGTGCAATATCTTCGTGTAATTCATCAACTAATTTGCTCTATCATCAGGGATACACCCATCGCTACTTTAGAGGGACATGCAAGACGCGTGGCTCGTATTGCATTTCATCCTTCGGGACGCTACTTGGGAAGCGCGAGTTTCGACGGTACCTGGCGGTTATGGGACGTAGAAACATCGCAAGAACTGTTATTGCAAGAAGGCCACTCCAAAGAAGTATATGCCATTGGATTTCAATGCGACGGCAGTCTGTGTGCTAGCGGGTAAAGCGAATGAATTGACATCCAGCAAATCAATGGGATCATTAACGTCTTGGTGCAGAGGTTTGGATGCGACAGGTCGAGTATGGGATATGCGAACTGGACGATCGGCAATGAATTTAGAGGGTCACGTCAAAGACATCATTGGATTGGACTGGTCACCCAATGGGTAAGGATAATAAGCAAAAGTCCATCACACTACAATGGTCACTAACGTTTACTGATGGGAAATTAGCTATCATGTGGCAACAGCTAGCGCCGACAACACGGTTAAAATCTGGGATATCCGTACTTTACGTAACATATATACTATATCAGCACATCAGTCTCTGGTCTCCGATGTGAAGTTCAGCAAACAAACAGACGCAGTTTCCGGTCTTTATCTGACTACCGTGGGCTACGACGGATGTGTAAAACTGTGGTCGGGCGATGATTACCGATTGATCAAGAATTTGGAAGGACATGAAGGCAAAGTAATGGGTGTAGATATATCTTCCGGTAAGTTACATCCAGCACTTGTTCTGGTAAGGAGGGATATTGATGAAAACTTTATTGTAGATGGACGGTATATCGCTTCTTCAGGGTTTGATCGAACATTCAAGTTGTGGGCAGACGAAAACATGGTTCTGTAGATAAAATATAACACTTTTACCAACCAAATAAAATACATACAATCATAAACTACTCTTTTTTGCTTTGTGGCAACGTGCTTGAGCTCTGCGTTTCGAACATGTCGAATGGTGACCCCTCACTGCGGCAATTGAATTATTCTGGCACATACAAAAAAAGGGAAAAAAAGCACGTCAAGTTTTTCGAGACCGATCCGCGAAGTATTTTCTTGCTCGAATCCACCCATCCATCCATCTATTCTCTTTATTCATCCATCATCTACCGTTGCAATAATCTATAATGGTCAAGGCTACTACTACCCAAAAGCGTTCCACTCTTTCTGACGTTATCACTCGCGAATACACTATCCATCTTCACAAGCTCGTTTTTGGCAAATCGTTCAAGAAGCGTGCTCCCGCTGCCATCAAGGGTATTAAAGCTTTTGCTCAAAAGGCCATGGGCACTGAAGATGTTCGTATCGATACTGCCCTCAACAAGGCTTTGTGGGCTCGTGGTGTTCGCAACGTTCCCCATCGCATCCGTGTCCGCATTTCCCGCAAGCGAAACGATGAGGAAGATGCTAAGCACAAGCTTTACTCGTACGTGACATATGTGCCCACCGCCAACTTCAAGGGTAAGTCATCGCAGTTCAATCGACCGCTGTCTGGTAGAAAGCACGATCATTTCCTTTGGAATGACAACGCTGACTTCCAGCAGTTGAGATCGCAAAAGGTTGGAGAAAAGCTCGAGTTTGTCATGATATCTGATATCTGGCAAGCTTTGGCTAGGTTCTCCTATCGATGAAGCGACTGTTTACTTACCAAAACCATGTTTTTTTCCTTTTTGTATATTTCCCTCATCGATCATCCTGGCGCTTCGCAAATTCAGGTTTGGAAACTGTTGTCGTTGATGACGAGTAGATTATTTTTTTTTTATCTTTATTCAAATCTTCATGCCTTCAAAATAAACATCTTTCATTGCATACTCTTTCAAGTCACATCAGGTCTTGGAGGCGCTTTGGCTATGGCTAAATGAATAGAGTTCCCGTTTGAATGACGTGCACAACTGTAAGTCAGTTCAGGAAGGTGCTGAAAGGTCCTTATTGGGCTACCGTTTCCATTAACTAGGCTTTCTGAAATACATTATAAACAATATGTGTGTGCCCAACGAAATGGACACGTACAAAGTTTGGCTGCGGGGCACGCTGAACGCGAACACTCACCAAAGGGTCCGGACAAACCAACTATGGATGGACTAACATATCCTAATAGATTATCATTTATTTCTGTGAACGGCGCAGCACGGCAAACAGTGTTTAAAAGCCCTTTGACTCTCGTCACAGACATCTTTTTTTCATTTTGTTTTTGTTTTATAAATAAAAAGACTTTGGGCTATTGCCGCAGAGTCTCAAGAGAAGACAAATAATTATTTCTTTTTTTTTTTTCATTTCCCTTTTTTTTTGATAAATAAAAAACGGTTCCGGAGAACCAATCCAACTCAGAAGTTTAGTGTCATCCTTGTGCAGGGGCCATGCTAATCTTCTCTGTATCGTTCCAATTTTAATATGTGTCAGAGGTCCAAAAGAGACGTGACGGATGAATTTTTTCTTCATCGCGAAAAGAGTGCCTTTTTATATCTTATAGATGAGCCCAATTTCTTTTTACTTTGACGGTCACTTTTGCCCGGACAAGCAAATGCGGACCGGCATTTCTGCAATTTTCACTCTCAGCCCGGATGAGGCATTTCTGCGAATGACTGCTTTCCAAATGATTGTGACAATTCTTTCTGCCGTGTGACTCGTTCCTGGCCACCAACCAAAGTCCCGAATTCCAAAAAATTCAGTTCATGCAAATATCTTCAATTCCCTCACTGTGAGCGTCGAAGCAGCATCATATGAAAAAAAAGAATCACTTTTTAGGTCAAGCTCGCCGTTAAATGCCTTTTACCTGTGTCTAACAGCTAACATGGCTGCTTTTTTTGCAATTTTTTTTTTTTTTTGCTCGAACTATCAGAATAAGCCCTGATCGAGGTCGATAAATTTTGGCTGATGATCGTCGTTTGCGAGTAGTATCCAGAATGATCCGTTTACTGTGAAAAGGAGCTTGCCACTGTAAATTGTCTGGGAAAAATTTATTAAAAGATGTTCTATGTATGGAATCGGAACAGGTCAATCTAACAAAAGGATGTGAACAGTATCGGGCTGCTGGTTTTTATGTCGTTTCCCACCACTGTCCGCCTTTTTTATGGAATTCATTCAACATCTCTATGGGGGGGGGGAGATATCGCCAGTTCTTATTTCAAAGGTGCTTTGACGTGAATTACGCGACCCATGCGTTTTGCCCATTCTGCACAGGCTCGATTTTGCTGATCGCATAGTGTCAGCAATACTTTGCGTTGCACAAGGTCCGCCACAGCGTTCCAATCGTTGATCTGATGGCATTCTTTCATCTCAAATACAGATAATCGGGGACAATACTCGACGTACGCTCGGATACTCTTATTGGTGATGCGATAGCAACTGTTGACGGATATCCGTTCCAGGCCATTGTTTCTGTACATAGCCAGGGTGATGAGACATTCATCCGTGATATCACAGCCTGCCAGACCCAGCACAGCGACTTGCGTGTGTTGCGCAATCAAGCCAATGGATTTGATCGTGATACGCTCACGATCACGCACACGACCCACATTCAAATGCCGTAATTGCGGACAGTGCATGGCAATGGCACTGATCGATTTATCCGAGATGAGCCCGCAAGCACGCAGATCCAGATGTTCCAAGTTGCGGCAGTGGTGGGCCACGTAAAGTATGGCTTCATCCGTGATACGATTGCATCCCGCCAGTGAAAGGTAAGTGAGTGTACCGTGCGCAGCAAAGCCGAAAAGCACCTCATTTGAGAGATAATCGCAGATATACAGGTCCAATTTGTTCACTTTTGTCGCATAGCGACCTATTTGTACCAATGGCTCATTCACTGCCTTTTCTTTAATTTTTCGCAAGGTCAGCGAACGTACAGCAGATCGATACAAATCGAGATGATGGGTATTCCGTTGAGCACGAGTAGCCACTGTATACATGGATGTAGCCATGGTAGCTCGCGATTGGCCGCGTGAGAGTGGATCTTCGTTTCGATCTTCTTCATAAAACGAAAAGGACCACGGGTTTGGAAGGGATGATTTGGCAGAGAAAAGTTTGTCGCCGGAGGCAGAACGGGTGGTGGTCCCGCTTAGAGAAGGCATGATAGATCTCGATGCTGTAAACGGTCTAAACAATCGAAGGGCTGCTGTTTTATTAGGTTGAGGTTGCGGTGGAGGGAGTTGTTGTGGCTGGCCGTACGTCTCGAGTGCCATTGGTTCATCGTCTGTACAGATAGTGGCCGAAGTGCTGTAACAAAAAGGGGCGGCCACGGCCAGCGCCGACGCTGCGGATGTCATGGAGGATATCGTCGGTGGTAAGTTTGACAACACTGACCCCAGTTTTACCAGTGAGTCGAAATCAGTATCGTCAAATGAGATGCTTCGCCACACGATTCGAGCCGCACAGTCATGCCAGAGATGATTGACCAGGAGACATTCGAGAAGGGTGTTGTCCGGTATCCGTTTCGGAAGAACGGTGCTGTATGTATCCAGGTAGTACAAAATATGGCTGACAATTTCGGGTAATTGCAATGCCAGATGCGACGGATGATATGATTCGTCGGGTTGACGTCTGAACATGTAACGCATATTGATCAAAAAAAAAAAAAAAAAAAAACCGAACGCAAATAAGAAAATAAAGGGAAAAAACGAAGAAAAGAAAGCAATACAATAAAGAAGAATAAAGAACGAGGCGAGAAAAGAGAAAAAGGCGAAAATGTCCGTGATGTCTCTTGTTAATCACATTCTTATCGAAATCTTTGCTTTTTTGAATTTCTACAGTTATTTTTTTCTCTTTTCTGCCTTGGCAGTGTAAATAAAGAAAAAAAAAATCCTGCTCATTATGTATTTCTCCTTCATCAAGATAAATGAACGATAAATATTAACAGACAAAAAAAATATCCCCGATTGCAGCATGAACCGGGAAAAGCTTCTTCTTCTCCTCATTTACATCTTCGGTTGGAACAATTGGCGTTCCTCGAAACGAACCGGTACAATCATCAACTTGCGGATGCCTTCCATTTGTTCCGTTGTCAGTCCACACTCGTCGCGGATGTATTGTTCGATTGATCCGTATCTTTCTCTGGTAAGTCGAATGGTCTCTTTCATGGCCAGATATCTACGCAACAGAGGTTCAACTCGCATCGCATCAAAAACTATCTCAGGGTCGTTTACTTACGGTGCCGACATGACCATTCTCATATCGTCTACGGTTACACCCAGCATTTGCGCTTTCTTCTCCAACTCATGCTCCGGTTCTGTACAAATGCGAGTGATCAGCATGAAACAGGTGTCACGACCCAATCCATTCTTTTTTTCTTACCCCAGTAACCGAGGTTACTCAACGCGTATTCATGCGCGATAATGTCGTCGTCGACACCACACAGACTTAGCAACAGCATGCCAAAGATTCCCGTGCGGTCTTTTCCGGCCGTGCAATGGACAATAAGCGATTTCGTGCTACGGCGGGAATGATGTTCAAGCATATGCAAAAACACTTTTCGATACTGTTGACCGCCTTTTTCGAGAATGATATTGTATACTGCACAGATCCAAAAATTTAGTGTGCATTGCAATGAAAACTGGAGGAAGATACCCCATCACATTACCTTTTGGAAATCCATAGGGCCCTTCAAAATAGCCTTTCCAACGAGTGGCCAACGCAGCCGGCGAGTAATCCGCTTTGGTGAACATGGCAGACGGGTATCGGATCAAATTGGGGATATCTCTAATTGGAACACCGATGTCAGCGCCTAGTCATCTTTAATATCGCCTGTTCCAAATACATACGGCATGACACCTTGTCGTTCAATTTCAGGATCGGATCGAAAATCAAAAGCAGCAATGACATTGAGTTGTTTTAATGTATTGATTCCTTGTTCCGTCACATTCACCAGACTGGGAAAATTTGTCAGGGAAACCCCCCCAAAAAAAACGGCATCCATAAAAAAAGAAAGGGTGACTTACTGCCCGCATCTGAACACGACTCTTTCTCGGATATATCCGCTTCCATCTTTAACTGGCCAACCACCAATGTCACGGAAATTTTTAACACCTTGAACATCGATCCACCGAGGAATGGTCACGCTGACATGCTGTCCCATGGCTTGTGCTTTTCTGAAGCTGTCATTTTCATGCTTTTTGAAATAATCCACAATCGTTTGCACCAATTCTTCATGTTTGCCGGTGAAATCGTGGTCAGCGTCAGGAACCAGACGAAGTGTATGATTACTGATTTTGTTGGATAACAAAGCCGCATTATGAGGAAGTACCACCTAATGTCAAGTTCCCTTAGTTGGCTCATGCGTGTGTGTCCTTTGTGTTACACTTACAGTATCTTTGAGACCATGGCAAGTGAGAACACAGGTGGATTTTGGCATGCGAGAAACTACGTTTGGCAGTAATGATGATAAGTCGATCGCAAATTTTTGTCGTTATGTGAAATATCTGTGAACCGTACCATGAGAGCTGTCCCATTGTTTGATTTTTTCAAGATCGGCTGCTGTCACTTTGATAACAAAAGTCTTTCCATTTTGCTTCGTCTTCCATTCGAAAAATCCCTTAAATAATTACGGTTTGAACTTGAATTTTGCTTCCATACAACGCCGTGACGCATTATAAACATGCTTACTTGACGATTCAGAGCTTCTTGAACTTCCGGAGAGTGCATATGGATACCGTAATCATTCATGATATATCGTCCGGCAATGTTCACATAATGCGACAAGGGTTTATCGCAAGTGGTTGCATATTTCAACCCAGCCGTTGAACCTAGTCGACCGAGTAAGGAGATCATCCCTACTTTAACGTATCCCTTGGATGCTGGAAGTTCATTGAATTTCGTATTTACCACGTGAATGGGCTATTACAGCCATGATATCATATCCCCTGTTTTCAAAATAATCGGCCACGGTATGCAAATCTTGAACATCTTCCTGAATTCAAAGGAGAATTAATACTCGGGTTTTTGGGATCGAAGTGATCCAGGTCCACTCTTACAGCCATGTTAGCATAACCTGTTTGACCATGGCTATCTCCATGGCCACGGAAATCAAAACGAAACGTGGAATAAGGAAGCTGCTCCGCTAATAATGGTTGGTACAGGCTATTCTTATCGCCTATCGACGGAAATGTATGTCAGGATTAGCATTCAAGATCGGCAACAAGGATTTCTCGCAAAAAAAGTGTCATACCGAATTCACCATGAGCAATGAGCACCAGTTTCTTGGGATAAGTCTCTTTCTCCACGAGAATGCCGACAATGGTCTCGTTGTGATCGTTTTCGATACGAGTTTCCATATATACGAAGTTAAGTGAGAAGAAAACAATCGAATAATAGCACTCCTTGGCCCAGCCGTTTTTGAGTGCCTGAGTTTTTTTTTTAGGTTGCGGAGAAGCCCGGTCTTTCTTTCAGAGGCACCATGTGAGTGAAACATGAAAACAGGAAATACATTATACCCGATCACGTCTTTATATCTCTATTCGATTGCAATATATTGATTTGTACATTCAATGCAATCACTATCATATGCTTCCTATCTGATATTTCGCTGTACGCGAATTACAGTACTCTATAAGATTTAGCCTACAGCTGTGTGCTGCCATATGTGTTGCCGGATCTTTATCAATTTGTTATATTTCATAGCCAAAACGATGAATTTACACATGCCGATTGAGTTTTGCTCGAGCTTGGTTCCTGTCATATTGCAGCGGGTCCGTGTTCACTACTCACGCAAATCAAACAAGCGATAGTGGCGATGTGCTGGCAGAGCGATTATCACGTATTTAAGCTTTATGGGAGTGCCAAAGAACTCACAGAACTGTGCCCTTACAATCCATTCTAAATATAGAGAAACCATAAAACAAAAGCATGTTCATTCCACGTGAAAAAAGCTGGCGATCACCGTCGATAGACAAGAATTTACTATCAAGGCCGTCGGAAAGCGAGACATGATGTTACATTGCAATTGTAGTTATTTCATTCATCATGATTTCCATTTTTCCTTTTTATTTTGATGTGGTGGCATAATATGTGTACTTTTTTTAAGCATCTCTGATTTGTTCCCTCATCAAATTCAATGCGGATCCGGCCTTGAACCATGCGATTTGACCGGAATTAAAGGTATGGTTAAGTTCAATATCTTCGGTCTTACCATTGGCCTTGTGCAGACGCATGGTGAGGGGTTTGCCTTCTTGGAAATCTGTCAAACCAAGGATATCGACCTTATCGGTAGGTTCCACCTTGTCGTAATCGGCAGGATTAGCAAACGTCAATGGGAGCATGCCTTGTTTCTTCAAGTTGGTTTCGTGGATACGGGCAAACGACTTGGTAATCACGGCAGCACCGTTGAGGAAACGGGGTTCAAGAGCGGCATGTTCACGTGATGAACCTTCACCGTAATTCTCGTCACCTACCACCACCCACCGTACGTGTCTGGCTTTGTAATCACGCGCCGTTTCAGGTACACCGTGGTATTCACCCGTAAAACAGTTCTTGACCTTGTTGACTTCACCATTCTCGGCATTGACCGCACCGATAAGCATGTTGTTGGAGATGTTATCCAAATGACCACGGTACTTCAACCAGGGGCCGGCCATGGAAATATGATCGGTTGTACATTTGCCCTTGACCTTGATAAGGATAGGGATGTCCTTGATGTCTTTTCCGTCCCACTTTTCAAAAGGTTTCAGAAGCTGCAGGCGTTTGGAATTGGGATCCACCTTGACTTCCACTTTGGATCGATCGGCCGGAGGTTCCTGATACGTGTTTTCACCGGTATCATAGCCTCGAGGAGGAAGCTCGTCACCGGTGGGTGGCTTCAATTTGTACGGCTTACCGTCGGCTCCCGTGAGCGAATCGGTTTCAGGGTTGAAAGTCAAATCGCCGGCGATCGTCATGGCGGTGACAATTTCAGGTGAGGCCACAAATGCGTGAGTGGCAGGGTTGGCATCGTTGCGACCGGTGAAGTTGCGGTTATACGAAGTGATGATGGAATTCTTTTCACCCTTTTTCACATCCTTTCGATCCCACTGACCAATGCAAGGACCACAAGCATTGGCAAGGACGACACCACCGGCCTTGGTCAAAACATCCATGATACCGTCACGTTGAATAGTTGCGCGGATCTGCTCGGAACCAGGCGTGATTGTGAATTGTGACTTGACCTTGACACCGTGATCCACCGCTTGCTGAGCCACGGAAGCGGCACGCGTCATATCTTCATAGGACGAATTGGTACACGAACCGATCAAACCCACTTTGAGTTCCTGAGGCCAGTCATTTTCTTTCACAGCGTCCCTGAAGGCGCTGAGTGGCGTCGCCAAATCAGGAGTGAAGGGACCGTTGATATGTGGTTCCAGTTTGTCCAGATCGATTTCAATCAGTTCATCGTATTGGGCACCTTCGTCGGCTTGCAAATTGGGTGCAAAAGCTTCAGCGTATTTGGCGACTTGGTCACGGTTGGTCGCACGTAAATAATCGGCCATACGCTCGTTGAAGGGGAACAGGGAAGTGGTTGCTCCGATTTCAGCTCCCATGTTACAGATCGTACCCATACCGGTACAAGAGATAGAGTCCACACCACTGCCGTGGTACTCAATGATGGCACCTGTACCACCCTTTACGGTCAAGATACCAGCGACCTTGAGAATGACATCCTTGGGCGAGGTCCAACCGTGGAGTTTACCGTGAAGTTTGACACCAATGACCTTGGGGCACTTGAGTTCCCAGGGAATGTTGGCCATGACATCGACCGCATCAGCTCCGCCTACACCAATGGCCACCATACCCAAACCACCCGCATTGGGGGTGTGCGAGTCAGTTCCGATCATCAGACCACCGGGGAACGCGTAATTTTCAAGGATGATTTGATGGATAATACCACTTCCTGGACGCCAGAAACCGATATCGTATTTGGCTGTAGCGGTGGCTAAAAAGTCATATACCTCCTTATTGATTTCAAGGGCGCGTGCCAGATCTTGAGCGCCTCCCACTTGGGCTTGAATCAAGTGATCACAGTGAACGGTAGTCGGTACGGCCACGGTCGGTAAACCGGCGGACATGAACTGCAACAAGGCCATCTGAGCTGTAGCATCCTGGCATGCCACACGATCGGGACGCAGGCGGAGATAAGATTTGCCGCGTTCAATGTCTTGCGTTTCGGGTTCATCCAAATGGCCATAGACGATTTTTTCAGAGTATGTCAGTGGCCGATTCAATCTGCAGACCCAGGTTTCTCAATATGCAGAAAGCAAACAAAAATTTCCAGCGGCGATTCAACTTACCTTCTCTTCACGATTTGCAGGTTATCTTCAATACGCTGGTAATTGATGTATTTATTCTTTTCAAAGTTGGACATGGACACCTTTTGTTTGGCCCAGTTGGTTGAAGCTTGAGCATAGAACCGCGAAGGCACATCTTTTTGAATGGCCTATTTCATAACGTTAACAAAAATTGCATAGGATAAAATTGGCGGACGATTCTTTCCATGCACGTACCTTGGCAATCTTTGTAAAAGCCTTTGTGGAAAGCATTTTCCAGAGGAGGGGGGTGTTTTTTATGTAGAGAAGGGAGAAAAAGAGGAATGAATAGTAGAGGAAAAGGAAGTGTTAAAAAACTGCAATTGAGTAGAAAAGAAAAAATTAGGTGAGGGGTTTTTTTATATGCACACTTTTTTTGCGGGCCAAATTATTTTATGACGTAAAGTTGATGGTAGGTGGCAAATCTTGTGGTTTTTGAACTTTTTTCCCCTTCTCGCCCTCCACCACACCAGTCAATGGTTCGATTATTCATCATGGCTTTTATGCTTCCGTTGTTTATTCATGATGCAGAACATGTTCTGTGTAGACGTCGACAACCAAAAAGAGGGGTTTATTGGGCAGGTAGATAGTACTTAATAGTGACTAGGCAATGTCGTTCAAAAATTTGTAAGTTCATGTGCCACTTTTTTACGGGGAGATACTGCATCACGTCCGTAGCTGGAAAAATGCGACGGAAAAAAATTCGTATATTTCCCTTCTTACCATTTCATCATCCAACAACGCGTGTACGACATATTTATCAGTTTCTTTGCCTCTCTTCACATGCGATGATGGCCCTGTATTGATATTGATGAAAACAACCAAACTCTTATAAAATATCTTTATACTTTTAATTGCAATTCAACTCATATCACAAACTGTAAATTACCACGATAATATTTGCATGTAACCATAATGAAACCCCTGACATGGTGTAATATGAAAAAGCTTTTTGAATTCTGTGTTGGCGTAAATAAATAGGTCGGTGGCTTCTGATCGCTTTTTCGCCCTGCACAAGTCATGTATTTTGAGTTATAACATTGCAAATAGAGCTCTTCATAACCTACCAAGTGCACAATCACACTTGAATACCATACCCTTAATCATTGGGAAAATAAAAAATAAGCAGCTCGCTTGATTTTTCAAACGCAAAATCGGCAGCGCCGAAAACTCTATTTATCGAGAGCATCTTTTTTTTTGTAATTGACTGGAAAGTTGTTTAGAATAAACAAGCTTGACTATGACTGTGATCAGAGAGAGAGTGTGTGTTACTTTTTTCTTGTCGAGTCAAATACGGTGAAGGTGCGCCTGGAACATTAGCCGCTTCAACTTTCCGGTCCGAAGAGTGTGAAAAATTTGGGTGTTCCGAGATGACAAATTTCCGGACCGGATAGCGATTCTCAGAGCCGTTGCCCATGGCTGCAATATCACAACGTCGTAAGGTGGCCTCATAGGATTCTTCCTTTTTAATCCATCCAACAGAGATACAATGGTACGTAGCAACAAAACGTCAGGATGTGCTAGATTACGATGGATGACTAATTTTTATGATACAATAGGGTCGCGTCAGGTAATTTGACATAATTCAACTGGCATCGTTGAGGATATGGCATTCCCATGCGGATGTCCATGCTTTGACATGTCAATGAAACGAAAATTTGGATTCGTAGATGCTCATTTAACCCTTTTCCTATTTTCTTTTTTGTCATCAGAACTAAGACCGTCAAGAAGGCTTCCCGCGTCTTGATCGAAAAGTACTATCCTCGTCTTACGTTGGACTTCCAGACCAACAAGAGAATCTGCGATGAAGTCACCATCATCCAGTCCAAGCGTCTCCGTAACAAGATCGCCGGTTTCACCACCCACTTGATGAAGCGTATCTCTCGCGGTCCCGTCCGTGGTATCTCCTTCAAGTTGCAGGAAGAAGAACGTGAACGCAGAGACAACTTCGTTCCCGAATTCTCTGCTTTGGACACCTCCGTCATTGAAATCGACCCCGATACCAAGGAACTCCTCAAGTCTCTCAACTTTGAGAACGTTCCCGGTGTCCAGGTCACCAACCCCGTCGCTGCCTCGGCCCACTCTGACTTGCGTCGTCCCCGCCGTGACAACCGTGCTCCCCGCAAGGCTGCTGAAGCTTCTGCTTAAATATTCTTACTGTAATCATTTCTCAATATAATTTACAGTGAAAACCCAAGTATTTATCCTGTGTGCCTTGTGTTCTGGAATTGTCTCTTGATTGCAAAATGCGTATGATTGGGCTGAGTATGACTGTGGGTATGC
The DNA here is from genome assembly GCF_025331425.1 of Radiomyces spectabilis. Lineage (NCBI taxonomy): Eukaryota > Fungi > Mucoromycota > Mucoromycetes > Mucorales > Radiomycetaceae > Radiomyces > Radiomyces spectabilis. The sequence continues at coordinate 1,825,423 of NW_026251931.1, forward strand.
AAAAATCAGCAAAGGTGAACGGTGTGGTTTGATATGTGCCCTTGGACTGAGTATAATAATCAGGCCAATGAATCGTTTGAAAAGCGTCACGTAGTGCTCTGCTTGACGCATATATCCGATTGTTGTTGTTTGTTTGATGCACAGTGACTCAATCTTTACCCGTCTACCCCATTGGATGTGTGCTCATGCATAAATAGCATCGAGTCTTCTTTAAAGTACCTTCTCAAGCCAATGATCATGGAAGAAATGGTGCTGAATAATGACGGAACTGACTTTAGCAGGTCTCGAAATCTTTTCTTCACAACTGTAAAACATACATGCCAAAAGGCTTTTTTTATGATTGTTTCTCCAAGAAACACTGGTTCCATTTGTCGGATGCTCCCTTTATTTGTCAAATCACGCTCCAACGCAGGCAGAAAAGTGCAGGAACCGGCAATCAATCGCACATCTTTTTTGATGTGTGGCAAAAAACACGGATCGGATCGGCGGGTTTGGGAAAGAAAAAAAAATGGGGGTTTGACTGATGTCATGTTCAAATCTGGGAGGAAGGGATCAAAAAGTCACGTGCACTGACGATATTTTTTGCAACAAAAAAGGCTCTTAGATCCCTCTGCAGCCCATTCCAATCACGAAGACAAAAACTTTAGACATGTCGACGGAGCAAGCATCTTCTTCCAATGCTCGGATGGACCATGGGAATTCGTCAATAGTGGAAAACGCCTCGACGGATATTCCCGCAGAGACGGTCGAAAACAACGCAACGGCCATGGAAGTCGACAAGGATACGACGGGATCGAATTGGCCCCGTGTGTCATTACGCGATATTCCCGACACGGACATAAACGCAGAGTCATATACGGTGCCTAACTTGGATCCTGTCGAGCAAAGACAATATATGGAATCGAGACTGACTCAAGCCGAAGTCGACAACGAGCATTCCGCAGGGTATCTTCTCCACAAAGAATGGTATGACCGCTGGCGATGTCTGGACCTTGAAAGCGATCCCACGAAACAAACAGACACATCCGCTGCTGGACGCAACATTGGAACGATTGACAACATGCCTTTACTGGAAGCGGATGGAGTGACTCTCAAGAACGGCCTGCAAAAAGATGTCGACTATATTGTCCTGCCGGCTCGACTGTGGGATTGTTTGTACCAATGGTAAATAATATTACCTTTTTCCTTTCCTTTTATTGTGGCTGTAGCTGTAAGACTAACATGGAATGAAAAAAAAAAAGGCAAGGAGGCGGTGGGCCATGCATGCCAGAAACGGATATCATCTCGGACGCGAGATCAAGTCACGATACCGATCTGGTTCGCCTCAAGCTGTATATAATGGCACCTTGCCCCTCTCTCACTCTGAGCGAATGTCCTACGATTGCCATTTCCGAACAAGCCACTAAGAAGCAGTTAAAGGCGACAATTGTGGATGTCTTGGGGCTGCCATCGACCGCTGAAATTCGAGTGTGGGTTATCGAATCAGAGCCCGACGTGCTTTTTCCACCGTTCGTTGCCGTTGAGGAAGTCAAGACGACGCAATTGATAGATGTGTCAAATGACGCCATAACACAGGAGGTGATGGGTTTGTCGAGTGGAGCGTACGTCGTAGAAATAAAGGACTCCGTCAATGGACTTTACCCTACCGAAAAAGGTGTCATGGAGACTACTGTGCCCGAAGCGGAACCCATCTCGACGACGCCATCTCGACGACGACGATCATCATCTTCCAGTTCAATTTCGAGTCATACTTCGTGGTCTTCGTCTTCGAGTGGACGCGTGAGTCGCGAGTTCCTCAACCTCCGAGCATCCTCGGGTACCCCGCCATTCTCCGTTCCCAATGGCCCAGCAGATGACGCCTCGAAAATCAAAACACCCATGTACGAAAAGGGCGTGTGTGGCCTGTCCAATTTAGGCAATACATGCTTTATGAACTCGGCTCTTCAATGTTTGAGCAATACACCTCAATTGACTGCATGGTTTCTGGGTATGTGAAATGGTGATAAATCGGACGTGACCAAAGGATCGTTTCAATGGATCACTGATTATTCTGCTCAGCGGGAAACGACAAAAAGGACTTGAATAGAGACAACCCGTTGGGTATGCAAGGCCAAGTCGCTGAAGCGTACGGTAATCTGATTGCCAAGTTATGGAGTGGCCACACTGCCAGCGTTGCCCCCAGAGATTTCAAGGTCAGTGACCAAAAGAATGAAAAAAAAAGGCGTATTGGAGCTATTGAAGCATCATTACTCATTAGTCATTACATGATTGTAGTATACGATTGGACGGTTCAATCACGCTTTCAATGGATATCAGCAACATGATTCACAGGAATTGTTGGCGTTCTTGCTGGATGGTCTGCATGAGGATCTAAACCGCATCCTGAAAAAACCGTATGTTGAGCTTCCGGATTTTGTCGGTATGCCGGATCATGAAATTGCGCAGCAGAGCTGGAATTACCACAAGGCTCGTAATGATTCTGTGATTGTTGACCTGTTTCAGGGACAGTTCAAAAGCAAATTGATCTGTAACGAATGTGAAAAGGTGCGTGGACAAGTTTGGTTGTCAGTCATGGAATGAAGTCGTTTATTCGTTTGTGCTAGGTCTCTGTAACCTTTGATCCCTTTATGTATCTATCGTTGCCGCTCCCGATTCAAAGGGAAAAGAAGATCCGAATCACCTACGTCCCTTATGATCCTTCGCAACAAGCTATTTCTATGATTGTGACCATTAACAAAGACAAGAGTGTGGGACATCTTATGAACGAAGTGGCCAAGATGATGGAGATCGAGGATTCATCTACAGTAAGCAGCATGGTTCGCATACGTTTTTATTATATAGTATACTTATGATGATCTCTCTCAGCTACTCCCTGTAGAAATCTTTGATCACAAGATATACAAGCAATTCGCTCTGTATGAACCTGTCAGTAGCATCAACAAGACAGACAATGTACGAGTGTACCAGCTTCCGGTTTCGTTTCCTCAAGGGGTGGTTAAAACAAAGAAAAACGGATCGGCGTTCTCAAGCACGGATGATGAAGACGATACCATGGACGATGTAGATAATGAAGATCGTCATATTATCTTCCCTGTCTATTGCTCAATGACCGATGAAGGCTATTCGAAATCTCAGTACTTCGGTTATCCCATCTTTTTGAGTCTTCCTTGGAAAGCTGCGGACAAAGTGGACAATGTATATCAACTGATCTCGCAGCATATGGAACGCTATACCATCATGAAACTTTTTGAAGAAGTCAAATACACAGCAACCGAGGAAGAAGAGTCATCCAAGGAAAGCACCACTACCGCAAACGAGGTGACTAGTGCTCCTGCTCCCGCCAAAGATGATGCGTCCATGGATATTGATGAAGCTACTACTCCTGTACCGATTCACAACCCTGCCGCGGTCATAGCAGCTGGCGGACGCGAAATGAAGGCCATTCGTAACATGTTTACCATGAGAGTTTTCACTGAAAGACCCAACTATTACCGATCTTCTTCCGAACCTCTTCTGCCTCTGTCTACTCCTTACATGTCGGCAAGTAGCCTTCCTGACTTGGCGGAGCGTGCTGCCAAAGAAGCGGAATTGCAGCGAGAATACGAAAAAGAAAAGGAACAGCAACTGATTGCACCCGACACGGAATCTGTGCCGTCATCCGATGAACAGAACACAGACACCATGGCTATTGCGGCGGACGAGGAAAAACCGGAAGAAAAGGAAAACGAGATGATGAACGCTCAAAGCCCTGAACATAATGATCAGGACAAAGGTCCTCAGACGGACGACGATGATGAGGACGAGGTTGTGGAAGACGCAGCTTCTGTTTTCCAGAGTGGATCCACAGACAGTGGCATGATTTTGCCCGGACCGTTCAAAAAATCCAAGCTTGTGGAACCGCCAAAGAAGAAATTGCGTCGTCAACCACGATGCATTCTTCGTCAAGGAGAAGGCATTATCATTGAATGGAGCAAAACCAAGGCTTGTCAGTTCTTTGGTACAGCAACTCATGGGTCCGGTATTGATGATAAGGGTTTTGAAGACGTACGAGATATCGGTGATCCCAATGCAAAGGATGATGTTGACGAAGAAAAGAAAAAAGTGAGCTTGAGTAACTGTCTGGATGAATTTACCAAGGAGGAACAGCTCAGCGAGGAGGATCTATGGTATTGTCCACAATGCAAGAAGCATCAGCGAGCACGGAAGAAGTTTGACCTCTGGCATTTGCCCGAAATTGTTGTGGTCCACCTGAAGCGATTCAGCCATTCGAGAACGTGGCGAGACAAGATTGACGCGTATATTGATTTCCCCATTGAAGGTCTTGACCTTACCGATCGTGTTCTCGGTTTTAATCCGCCGCAAGATGGCAAGGAAATTGACCAAAAGCTGATTTACGACTTGTATGCTGTCGATAATCACTTTGGAGGTTTAGGTGGTGGCCATTGTAAGTTTGGATGAAACGAGCTGGGGGATATCCTAGTTTGCGGCTAACAACGTTGATTATCTAGATACTGCTTACGCCCAAAATTGCAATGACGGCCACTGGTACAATTTTGATGATTCACATGTTAGCAAAGTCACCGCAACTGATGCACAGGTAAATACATAATGACACCCGCTGTGGGCTCTTTCCGCCATTGAACTAACGAACGAGTATCTACAGACCAATGCAGCTTACTTGCTTTTCTATAAGCGTCGACGGGCGGCCGCCCCAACTGCGGCCAATGATACGGTAGACATGGAGCAAGACGCTGAGAACACACCACAAGAAGAACCCGAAAGCTCCAACGAAACCCCGTTAAATAATGATTAATAGATTATGTCCTACTTTTCCTTTTTTTTTTCCTACACCACAAGAAAACTATAAAAAAGTGAAAAAAAAACACCCTAATCCAAGCATCAAAGCGTCGAGTATATCAAATGCACATGAAGGTTCAAGTTGTCTGCCTTGCTTTTTTTGTAGTATTTATTTATGAAGCGAGCTGATTGTATGTAACGGAAAATTTAAGCAGCCTGCTTCTTAGCCTGAGCAACAGCAGTGCGAGTGGCGAAACGGCGCTAGAAGAGGAAAAAAAGAGTGAGTCAACAACGTTCATCATGTATCCAAATGTGAACTGCGCGATTTACCTGAGCCTTGAACTTCATCAACTTGAAGCGATCAAAGTCGGACAAGTTGGAGCGGACTTGGCGTTGCTCGAGCTTCTTGGCCCAAGCGGTCTTGTTCCAAGCAGCGATGGTTTCGTTCTTTTCCAAGTACTTCTTGACGACCTTCTGGCCGGCAGCGCGAGGAAGACCCTTAACAACGAGGGGAGTCAAGGTCATGCGACGGAAGGGGTAAGCCTGGCGGCTGACACCAGTGGTGGGACCCTCAATGAGCGCACGGTTGTGGTCAACGATATCAACGATGACGGCCAACTTGCCGCTGTCGGCACCGTAGCTAAGGAGGACAACGCGGCCAACTTCGACTTGACGTTTGAAAGCACCTTGCTATAAAAAAGCATAAACAAGAGAGAAAAAACGAAAGCATTGTTAGCATGGGTCATATCCAAACACTAATGCCCGTAATCCATTCACACCCGATTAGCCAGTTCCAGTTCTCGAGATGTGTGTGTCCTTTTTTTTCCCCTCCTCTTCTCGCTTCCACAGCGACTCGATGGCATTATTGACATATCACATTTATCCATCCATCCATCCATTCTCCTCCGCCCACTAGCCAATCTCGTCGTAAGGTGTATCGATGGTATCTCGTGTGAATACATACCACCATGGTTGATATATAGATGGTCAGAGAAAGAGGATGGACTTTGGTCACCGTGAAAAGTAAATTTCAGCAAAGGAGCGTCGGGTCTTGAACTTGGCATTCCGGGCGTATTTTGTCGGACTTGCCGGACCACGTTCGCTTTTTGGCAATCTGCACCTTCCTCTCCTTCAAAGCGACTGCTGTCATCTCGAGCAACCCTGATTTTTGTATGGTTTCTAGTAATAAAAATGATATGAATAGCGCATATCATTTCGTTTAGTCAGACAATGTCGGTTTAAAAGGTCTTGAAGAATATAGTTTCGAAATTCTGGGAATTGAATGCAGGAATTATGGGTGGCTTATGACATAACTTGCAGCGGAAATCAACCACATCAAATGTGCCTATCTTATCATACATCGTTGCAGCCTATGAGCTCCTTGCTTTTCCTTGACATCCCTTGATATTCTGTAATGCGCTTGGTCAGGATAATTGCCGTAGTATCTAGGTTTGCGGGAATATCTGTTAAAGCCAAATACTGTTTGCCTGAGGAAAATATACGCTACATTGGGCTATACAGCTGGCTTCTATCTAAACTCGGCTGCGGCTTCATCAGAAAATGGTGCGAAGCTCTTCTTATTCCAGGGAATTTTTCGTTTCACACGAGCTTTTTTCATTAGTTCAGTAAGCTTTTTGCAAAAGCTTCTTCGACTTATTTTTTATTGGAACCGCAGTCAGATAATCGGTGATTTCAAAACCCATCATCAGTTTCAATAAGAATATTATAAGCCATAAAAAACTTAAAGATCCATGACCTGTAGTTTCTGCAAGCAGTAACCTGTGCCAAGAAGACAGTCATAACCCATCATATGGAGGTGTCGCCCGATGAGGATATGGCAAAAAGTGCGAGTACGAGACAACCGAATCCTTGTAGAAGAAGGCGATAAAAGGAATGAAAAATAGCAAAAAGATAATCGCCGAGGCAGAGTAAGGCGACACTTGTTCAAAACTGAACTCCAGTTCAGGATCAAAAGGGCAGACTGCTATCTCATGAATGAGAAACTGACATGTTGAAGCATTTTATTTGAGAAGTTTAGGACATGGCACCCAGTTACCATAGAAGAAGTATCTCTTGCTCTGGTGTGAACCCAGAACTGTAGTTAATCCGATGAGATATAAGAATATTACTCAGGGAATGTCCTGGATGTAGTAAGCTTAGATAGATCCCCATTTAAAGTTTCCCGGTTAATCCAGTGACATCCTGCTTCATACAGTCGTGGCGCCACAAAAAAGCTGTATCGCGTTATACAACAGTATCTTTGTGAATTGAGATTCTTGAAACATCTATTCAACGGCCACGAAGAAACCAAGCGGACAGCTGCTGATGCCCGCCACGGCTTCCAAAGACAAAAGCAAACTGACAACATAAAAGCGAGGTCAAACATCTGTCCCGTGCTAATTTTTTGCAGCTGCACAATCGGATAGGCCAGTGCCAACATGTAAACAAACATTGGGTGTTATTTCGGGAAAGCCTTCGGGTAAGGCTTTCAAAATAACTCAAAAATTTCTATTTTGAAGATCAATAGAGTTGTTGTCTGTGACGTTGATTGTCCACGTGCAACCACATCCATAGTCATTTGACTCGAACTGTTCTTGTCTCTCGAAATCTTGGCCATGAAGACGATGTATTTCATATGGTTAGCATGTCTATTATATGCTAGTGGCATTCATGGTGAGGTCATTGCGCAAGCCAATCTGTAAACTACGGTCTAACTAACATGTGGCCATTTTAGCAAGTTATCGTCCAGGTAAATTGTCTCTTGGTGCAACATGGTTTTCCTATGAATGTAAATGTAATTCCCGAGTGCAGTTGTTCTGTGGCATGGAATGGGGGATACATGTTGTAACCCCGAGTCCATGGGTAGAGTAACAGCTTTGCTGCAGGATCGTTTACCGGGAATTTTCGTCCACAGCATCCAAATCGGAAGCGACTTGGAAGAGGACCATAAAGCGGGATTCTTTGGGAACTTAAATGACCATGTGTGTACAAGCTGAGCCATTGTTTTCTTCAGCCCGTCTTTTTTTTTTTTGGTTTTGTTCTTGATATGGAACTCCTTTTTTCCGTGAATATCGATATTCTGATGTCGTCTTACGAATAATAGATCGATCTGGCGTGTCAGCAGCTGGCAGCTATACCTGAACTGGCGAATGGATTTAACGCGATTGGGTTCTCTCAGGTAAGAAACGGTGCGGATATGGACGCGATGGACGCGACAAATGATGTTGATGGTGTTATTGTTATTGTTATTGTTGTTTTCTCAACTGTTTTTTCCCGTGTGTACATTCGATTGCTTAGGGCGGTTTATTTTTAAGGTAAAGGAAAAAGGAAACGCTTGGCAACAGAACGTCAAGAAACTGCTAGAAAAGAGTGAATGACCGAATATTTAGAGCATACATCGAGCGGTGCAACGCGCCACCGGTTCATCGGCTGATCACTTTTGGTTCGCCGCACGGAGGTATTGCAAAAGGAAATAGCCTGTATTTTTGTTGATGATGCAATGATTTCATTCATGACTTTTTTGACATGCAACAAAAAAATAACCCTAAAGGTGTATCCGACATTCCCAATTGTATGAATTCCAGGGATTTCACCTGTGCACTAATGCGAACCCTGGTACGGCGTGGCGTCTATTCCGATTACGTACGGCATCATGTTGTACAAGCCCAGTATTTTAAAGATCGGGTGAACAGTCAAGGTAACCAAAAATGAAAGCAGCAGCACTTTTCTGGCTCAGCTACTTTTTTTTTAGTCTGCGCAGCACAAGACAAAAAAAAAAAACTCAACAGGACAATTAGGTTATTTGCAGAAAAATATCTTCTTACCGGATCTGAATAATGAACACTCTGGCAAAAACATATCCTATAAACAACACTTGCTATCTTTGGACAAAATTGTCTTGATCAAATTCTCGGATGACACGATGATCAAACCAGCAGAAACAGCGGTAAGGGCTTTTTAACATGGCGGAGAAAATAGTGTGGACAGAAAAAAAAATTGGGTTGCGGATTCTAGGCCATGGTTGAACTGACATCGAAGGCTTAGTGGTTCTGGATGTATGATCTGAACGGCGACCTCGTACCACTCCAACAACAAGCTCTGTATCGTGACGATTGGTTAGGATTACAGGTGATGGAAAAAGAAGGACGTTTAGAGTTTCTCGTGTGCCCAGGACACCATGTAAGTTGAAAGAAAAAAATGTAAAAAGGGAAAAAGAGAAGAAAGAGAGAAGGATTTGAACAAGGAGAGATCGACAAAAAAAATGGACAGCGATGATAATGGTTTGATGGATGTTTGTAGATGCAAATCAGCGACGAGTATTTGGAGACCCAAGTGATCTGGCCTTACTTGAGCGATCGCGAACAACCGGTTCGTTTAATTGACAATCAGCGCTTATCGTCGTCATGGCCCGTCTTGGCAAAATAAACTCCGTTGATCGCCTTGAAACCAATCTGTGTTGCCAAAAATAGGCATCACCCCTTTTTTATCGAAAATTTCATCGTCATAGACTTGAAATTTTTTTTTTTTTCAACCTGCCTTATAAATAATGTGGATCTTTTTTTTTCAGTTTTTTTGTCCCCTTTTCTTACTTAATCTTGCAACAACGACCATACTTGTTTAGCAGTTTCTTTTCTATATTCTTACAAGATAAAAACAGCAACCTCAAATAATTACGTGAATGAAATTCCAGCCTGTGTTCGCCTTTCTTTTACCTACCCTAGCGCATGCTTTACCGTTGCTCTCGACGACATCCAGCACGACAACGACAAGCAGCGCCACACTGACAGATTGTATCGCCGCCGAATCTCCATTCCCGGTCCAAATCGATCCATTTGCTCAACTTGTCGCAACCCACTGGCAGTTTGAACATCTCGATTCCATTATTTCGAAGACTTACAAAGAAATCTCGACTCAGTTTCAACGTCATGTTCAAATTAATGTGAAGTCATCTCAGCAGGAGGTGTTTCAGTCCTCGAGCTTTAATTCTATCGACACTATGGATGTGGAAATTTTGAAGGCACAAATATTTGGTGCTTTACAGGCACACACCGAAGGCAATCTGCCTTTGGCTTGGGATCGATTAGCCGACCGACTAGGAAAACAAGCGATCGAATCGTTCATTCGCAAACTACTGATTACCCATTGTTCGGATGTCGAGCAAGAGGACCCACTCGCCGACTCGGCCGATCACATCGACTCGAAATGCTTGGCAACCAAAGCTGTCCAGCTGTCATCCGAATTTGATCGATACATCGCCTATCACCTGACGCACATTTTCAAAACATTGGATGAACAAGTGTTGCCAGAGTTACTCGAGCACACTTCAAGGGATCTCGAAGACGTTCTCAATTATTTCAACTCGGCTTTTCTTCAGGGCGAAACCAGCCGGTTAACGCTGGATGTGTTGCCATGGAAATATCAACCTTCCCCGGAAGAAACCAAAAACCAAGAGACGGCCTCTGCCGATACACTTCATGATCGATTGCTTCACCTGGCAACGGAGCCTGTCAGTTATGATCACCATCCGAATGATTTCTTTTCTCATTTTGCATGTCTCGCAAGGGCCTAATGTATTGTATTCCATATTTTTCTGCTGAATGATGTGATGGATTTCTGCCAACCATTGCTTATTCAACTATCCCTTTGTATTATATTCCATTGTATTTCGTACTCTTTTCTTCTTCATCACCATTTTTCTTCAGACTTTTGGGTCTGATGCCGTCTTTCTCCTTTTTTCGGCTCCCTTTGTGTTTTCCTGCTACATATTCCTGTTTTATATAACAACGGTGCATTTCTATATGCCATTTCCATCATTTGCGCATACCCACATTCCTCTCCTTTTATCCCTTTAGACGAGCCTTTCACCATTTTCTCCCTGTTATATCTCCTCGTTTTTTTTTGTATATACCAAAAATACAGTCAATGGAAGATGTTTGCCAACCAAGGCAATCACTAAAATAATAAACATGCATTATCCAATCAATCGCCCTTATTCGTGCATGTGTCTATGTTGGTATAAAAAAAAAGCCTAAATAGCCATCGTCCTACAAAAATGAGCCTTTGAATCACGTTCAACCTTAGTGACGGTGGCGAAACCGAAAATCGATAACAGATTTAAATATAGAAGCTTTCATCGACAAAAAGGAAATTAGCTTATTCTCGAGTCTTATTTATTTTATTTTTGTAGGGGACAAGCGGTCGAAATTTATTGTTATTCTCGGTCTTTTTTAAGACGATTTTTACAGGCATTCAGAAAGTAAAGTCGCTGATTTTGTAGTTTGATATCGTACCAAAAAGATTGCCTGTTCCAGCAACAGTGTCGAGTGATCTAAAAATAAAAAAAGAGAATTGGTTACCAAGGCTCAAAGAATTGATTGCCTTGCTCATTGGTCAAGCTCTTCCAAGCATCAGGTTCATTGTCTAATTTCTGCCAAGTCAAAGAATTGAAGGTCAAACGCCTCCTCACGCTGACTGTTGCTGTCCATATCAGGTTGCTATTTTGTCTTTTATGCTCATTTTAATGGGCACCATTTTTATTTTGTTTGATACGGTCATTAGCTAAAGACATATCGAAGATAAGGCGACGACGTCAAATGAAAGGAAGGCGCAGTCAAGAAATGTAATAAAATCCGGATAAAATCAAGATCCAGTAAAGATATCAAAGACAAAGGGAAAACAAGGAGAAAAGGAAGCCGTGTAAAGATTATTACAATGGAAATCATAAAGAATGCAAATGGTGCACAGCTTCGTTTGGATGTGCCCTTTTATTGGAGTTTGATGGCTAAATTTTAATCATCTGGGATCATATATCGTGTTAACATTTCAAACATGAAATCTCTATCAACGACGAGCTCCGTGAGATGAGGAAACATATCGGAAATTGCTGAATATCACCGTTGTTTGACGACAGGCCACCTTAATCAAGGATCACTAATCTGGTGGGAGAATGGTCGCTGGTGAGTTCTTCTATCAATGTCTTCATTGTGCCTGACACACGTTCCAGCCGGCTCATAATTTCCTCGATTTCATCCGACTTGTCGCGATTCAGCAACTTGTCGGATGCGTTGCAAATAGGTGATACGAAAATGTGTTGCAAAGGCCGCGGGACATCAACTTGTCAATCATTTGTTGGAGAGATCCCAAGCGCTCATTTGGTTTAACCCGCTCCCCACAAGATTATACCCAACGGTTAAATAACTCGTGGAGGCAACGTGAGCTTCATAAAATGGGATATCTTAAGGATTTCCGATAGCAGGGCTTCAAAATCCAAGGTTGCGGCCACGGGGACCACCAGAACGGGAACGTGGTCCATCCGATGTGTCCCTTGAGTTTATCCGATTTGAAGTAGCTGAGAGTAAGATCCTTGCCGTTAGTATCTTTGCTGCTTATTTATGCTAGAAAAAACGTCGGAAGCGGTAGAGGCATCGCAATTTGGCTGTTAGGGTCTGGGGCTCATGTTCTTCATACTGGGTTGCCACAGGAAGGACACCATTGGCACGGTCGAGTTTGCCCTTGGCGGACGTAATCAAGATATCCATGCGCAGCACTTGTCGAACGCGCTCTTCTGTTGGTGCTTGACGTTGAACGTCCTCTCCGTGGTGTTTATGAATAAATAAATGTAAAAACAAAGAAAACATGGGATCTTTTTGAGACTTTGATTTATTGAGAAACAAGAGAAGGGAAAAAAGGCCCAGATCGATTCTTCATTCTACGTCTGCTTATACAGTTGCTGATACATCGTTATTTGAATTGATTGTATTATAAGAAATTATTTATCCTGTATATATTGCCGTTGAATGTACTGTGGACGAATGACAAGAGGATATGGTCGTCCTTGTGACTTTTGAGTGACAAAGAGACAGTGAGTTTGTGAATGTGGATCGCATGATTGTTTTATGTCAAAGGTCGGTTTCTAAATAAAAATGATCCTGAGGTTCAACTTCACTGATTAGGATTTGAGTATGGTATAACTCGGTATATTTGAACTGCTGCGAACGTTATGAGATATTGATCTAGTATGAGATTTAACGGTGGACATGTACATAATACAATGAAAGAGGAATGGGTGTATGTGAAATATATTATTTTATTACACGAACATGACACTATCCTTGCATGCAATAGACAGTGAAGGTAATCACCTTTTGCATTTCCGAATCTTGTTGGTTAAGCAGGTGATATCGGAAATCGTCACACTGCTGAGATGAAGAACTTCATCACTCCCTTCAGATAGGATAACTTGTGGATGAGCAACCACGACGTCGCCGTACTCCGCTACGTAAAAATCGACAAACTCCCCGGGCTGACCCATTGTTCCACAGTGGACAGTGAAATCGCACGAGGGTGAAAATCCTTGGATAAAGGGAGCGCAAGACGGTACGATCGACAAGTTCTTGAGTGTAAAGTTCCGTGTTTGCTGGCTTTGCAAATGAAAGCGTCATTTTTGAGGACGTGCAGCACTGCCTCTTTATAGAATGGCACGTATTGTTTTTGATCGGTATTTGCTTGCGGATCGTTTTGTTCTTCTTCATCCTCTGTGTCATTATACTCTATGTACGTGGATGGATCCATTTCCTGTACAGCTTTGCCGGTGACAATAGCATTTCGTGGTCCAAGATTGCATGATGGCAAACTACCATTGTTGGTGTCGATGATTCCATTGCCTGTTTGGCCAATAGTCGGTTCTCGGCTGTAGGCCGCATGCCCAGGACGCGACAGCTCGCCTGGCCTCTCGAAAGCAAGAGAAAAAAGGAGACGCGTGGCAAATGATGACGTGTGTTGGCAAATTCATTGTTTCTTGAAGGAATTTGGAGAAGGTTTTGGAGTGTACCAAGCGTTGACCAAAAATAGAAAGCAGTTAATGCTGGGAAAGTAAAAGAGAGCCCGTTTTTTCAAAGCGCGCCAAGAAAAAAATACTTTAACCTGTTGTTCCCCCTCCCTCCCTTACCCCAAACCTCGATGGTCGATCCGTGTTGCAGCTTCTGTCTCCACCCCCACCCCCCCCTCTGAACTGTATAAAGAAAAGAAAAAAACTCATCTTAATATCGATCGAATATGAATGGCTTATTATACTGTACCGACCGTACCGTACAGTGTTCATACTATAGCTTTTGAATATGAGGTTTCAAAATAACATAGGAACCTTTATTTGAAATATTTGGCTTCCAAAAAGACTGCTATATTTTTTTAGTTCATGGATTGAACCAACTGGTTGATGAATTCCTCACGGTCACCAGAGTCACCACCTTCAACAAAGTGACGGAACTTGCGAGGACGCCACATGTTGTTGGGGTTGGACAACTTGAAGGGCCACAGGAAGTTGCTGGCCTCCTTGAAGTGAGGACCAACGGTGGCAATTTCGTGGATCAAGTCCTCAACACAGATGATGTTGTACTTGCCAAGAGCCTGTTCAATGACGGCGTTGTCGTAAATGGGAACACGCTGCTTGTTGAGCTTGGCGTAACCGCGCTTGTAGATGAGTTCACGGATGGTCTTCAAGTTGGGAGTACCGTAGGTGACATAAGGTTCGACCAACTGGAGCATCTGGGCGGTAGCCTTGTTCAAGCGGACAAAGACACCGTTGTTGATCTGCAAAAGACGCAACAACTGGAGAACCTTGCGGGGCTTGGGAGCAATGTTGTTGATACCACGGATACGGACAACGAACACCAACTTGGACTGAGCGGGAACATAGTAGTTGCCGTTAGCCTTGGCCTGACGACGGAGACGGATCTCGTTCTTTTCGGCAGACTTGTACTCGGCGTGGTACTTGGCAGCACGCTTGAAGATGTCGCGTCTCTTGGCGAGCTTAGCCTGTTCATGACAGAAACCAAATAGTCGGTAAGCACGTGATTCTGCATTTGTTGATCTCCCTGCTATGGCTGCCAAAGACGTTGGAGACACACACGCACACACACAGCACTATCTTTCTCCCAGTTCCCTCCAAAATTCAGCAGCAAGTTTCAACATTTCCCATCAACAATCCTGCAACAGAATCGCTTTTTTCCCTTCGTCTGCTTGTCGATTCACAAATATCCTTTCCATGGATGACAACTCATGGACGCCATTATAACAACAGGACCCCATGTCACTAATCTACTTGCCTTGCGGAGCTCGGCCTTCTTGGCGGCACAGTCAGCGGCCGACTTGGCTTCGCTCTTCTGCTTCTTCAAGAGAGTCTCGGGAACGAGAACATCGTTGGCGGTAGGAACGTTGCTAAGATAGCAGAAAAATGGGTCAATGAATACCAATGCAAATCATAAATTACGACAATGCTGGCAAAAATCTCGTCCGTTTTGCCATTCAGAAACGGGACTGCAGAACAAGCAAAAAAAGTGTAATTCATATTGAATTGGCAGACAACTTACTATGCGACCATATTGGTACCAACTTTTTTTTTACAGAAAGGGAAGGCTTTTAAAAAATTTTGAGTGATAAAAACTTTATGAACAAAAATATTGTGACGGTTTGTGCGAATGCGGTGATTGAAGTTTTTTCAAGGATCAACTTCTTCCAAAGCACTGCTGTTGCCGCTGCTTGTGGAGCTTATGCGATGGTTGCTGGAAGTGGGCGATCGTTGAACGGTGGAAGGCGGTAAATTTTGCATATATCGACCTGCTTTACCGTTTAGATTTAAAGTATCCAAAAGGGTATGATAGAGAAATTTGTATGCCCAGATGTCACCGTGCAGTCTGCGAATATCCACGATATACAATCCCGGTAAATTCTTGATTTTGCATAATTCAACACTGAAACGTACTTCTTCGCCCGGATCCACCACCGGGTCACCATAAATGGTGGCTTCCATTGTGCTATTGGCGGAAGAAGCTGTTGTAGAGTGAGTCGATCGTCGTAGCAGCATACGGAATGGAACGCCGTTGCCAATCTTTTTTAGTTTTTCTGAATGCAGTGGAATCCGATGAAAAGAATCATGCTTTTCCATGGTCGCCCGCTTTCGTCGTACGCATTTTAGTCTAAATTCGCCCTTGCGCTTGATATCAATCCCCATGGTGTTCAACGTTTGTTTCAAATCGGCAATGACATCTTGGGGCGATCGCGAGGTCAAAGCTTCCTGTTCTACGGCGCCTTGGTGGATCCGCAATTTGGAATCGTTATAATCAACTGCATAAATGCCCAACAATTTGCCTTTGGCATTGGCTCGTACAGGAGGCAGACTGCTCAGTGGTCGGCCCGGTGTCAATGTGTCACCATGAGCTGAATGGTTCAATGTCCTATCGCGGGTGCCTAGTGCTCAAAGAATCAGCCAAATGAAAAAAAAAGAGAAGTCCAACAAAAAAAGATGGTCGGCTTCAATCGTTAGTTATGTTACTTACTTAAAGGACGCTTTTTGAACCAATCCATCAATTTCTTGCCAGTACTGCGGTGTTTGTCCTTGTCGGAGGATCGCCGTGATCGAGTAACCGGTTGCTCTGATACGGACGGCATGGCATGAACGTTGTTCCACCCCACCATGGAGTTTGTGTCACGTTGGTTTGTCCGACAATGCTGTAAACCTTGTGGTTCCTGTGTTTGCTGGACGCTCTGAGCACGCCTGCGAGATGTTGTTCTTTGTGTGATATTTGTCGCCGCTTTTTTGGGTTGCTTGTTATCGGAAGAGATGTAGTCGGACATGGATCCCACCAGCAAACTGAGAGCTTTTCTTCGGGTGCCGCGAACAGGCTGTGACATGCCTGGGATCGGTCGTACTTGGCTTGTTGACACTGTGGGTTGAGTGGTTGAATTGGTGGGTCGAAGTGAGAAAGGGGTACTGAGACTGACGGTTCGAGCGGGTTTCTCTCCTTTACTGTTATCATGTTGTCTCGCCATACTGACTCGTCGTTGCATGCTGGAGATAAATTTGGCCTGCAGTATGGAGCCGGTCCCTGTGGGTAATCCCTGTGTACCCATGGACATGGGGCGCACGGATGCATTCAACCTGGCTGTACCTGTTGGCTGAGGAGAGATTGGGCCAGGAGTGCCTGCAAGGAACTGAAGCAATTTTTCTCGGGGGTGTGATTTATGGTGGTCCGAGGTGGGTTGGACAGAAACAGGCCGTCGAGGCGTGATTTCGGGATGAGGGACGGCATTGTGTGGTTGTTCTTCCGAGGATTCCGGTAACGATGGTTTTTGGTCTGTTGGTTCTTCACACGAATCGGGATGAGCCGAAGCTGGCAATTCGAGACATGATATATCCGGCACGGCTGCATCATCTGTGGCTGCCATGGTTCCCTTGATGAGGGTGGATTCAGATACGGAAGGTTCCGTCGATGAAACGTCGTCAGGCTCTGCAGGAACGATGGCTGTGTCTTTGGGTAACGATTCGTGGGAAACATGTGACATGGTGATGGATGATTTTTCTGGATGGGTTGGTGTAGCGTCGGTCAATTTTTCGTCGTCATGAGTCGTGTCATCGGGACAAGCGGTACTGTCGGAATCCGTGACCGGCGAAGGTGTTTGATCCGCATGAATGTTTTCTTCAATGGGTGGAGGCGTCGACGGTTCGTGGTCGGTTGGCGGTCGTGGAATACGAAGTTCCGTTGAACTGATGGCTTCGGCTTCCAGTTCTTGGACGGATTTTTCCAAAAGAGGACGATGTGACGTGAGCCAAGGATGATCGATGATTGTTTTCATGGTGCAACGCAACGACGGATCAGGGACCAGCATTTTCTGTAAAAGGTCGCGCGCGTCGTCACCGACATAATCTGGAAAGGTCAATGTTGTGTTTAGAATATATTTGTACAGTCGATTGATATTGTCTCCCTCGGGGTTCCCAGGATCGTCATCAAACGGTAAATAGCCACACAGCATCGCGAACAAGATGACACCGCAAGACCAAATATCAACGGCTGAACCAACGTAGAGACCTTCACTGATAACCAGTTCAGGCGCGGCATAACATGGTGATCCACAGGAGGTTGACATGAGATCGTCTCGTGCGGAGTTGAATTGGTTGGCAAACCCAAAATCGGTAATGACAATACTTCGATGTCTATCCAGCAACAGATTTTCCTAATAAAGGCAGTTTAGTGACAACAGTAAAAAGATAATACTCCTCCTTGAATCATATTGGCTCTTTTTTTTTGTTATTACTGTCCCGTCCCATGGGAGTTGCCACATTTTTTTTTTGTGTATTGTTTTTGCTTGTGCCATGATTCCGGTTTCGAAGCGGTGCATGTCCGACTTACGAGTTTTAGGTCTCTGTGAATGATGTGTTTTTGGTGCATGTAATGTACCCCACTTATCAGCTGCGCAAACAATCTTTTCGCATCCTTCTCTTTCAAATATCGATGGGCCAGGATGTAATCAAACAATTCTCCGCCTTTTTTCATAAATATGTTGATAAGCAAAGCAAGTACTATTTTTGTTGGTCTGTGGGGGAGAGAACTTTACCTGATGCACATTGTTGAATGATACCAATGTACTTTTCTGTTTCAATCACATCATAGAGTTTGACGATGTAGGGGTGGCGTACGGTCTAATTTCAAAAATGGTTGAGATATAAAGATTGCATAATCTGTGATAATGATGGACCTCTTTTCCCTCGTTTGCATCATTACCCTTAATACTGAAATTTCTCGTTCCACTTTGGTCATTCTTGTCGATGAATCAATGTTGTCTTTTTTCATCAACTTTATTGCGACCTATGGCATTCGATAGATAAAAAAAAAAGAAAAACTATAAATAAACATATGTTCATGCAGGAAGCGCCTCCCTTATCTTTTTTATTTTTTTTTTTTCCTTTTCTTTGCGTCCTTGTATCTTGTTGTTGTTGTTTTTGTCGTTGTGATGGTGATGGCGGTGGTATTTTTTTTTTTTTTTAGATAATGTAGTTTTACCTCTTGACCGGTTTCCATGTGAATGCCGAGCTTGACTTTTCCGAATTCGCCTTCCCCCAAGGTTTGTAAAAGAAGATAAGATCCAAAGACGGTGGGTTTTCGTCCTGGTGGTGGATGATAGTGGTAGAGCTGATAGTAATATTGCCACCATGGTAAATCCTGGCCTGTATGTCGATATTGTTTGCGTTGTTGATGACGTTGCACCGTCTTTTGTAGCTCTGTGGGTGTGGCAGTAACGGAATAGGCTCGTACCTGAGGTCCTGGATAAGGCGGGTCTGGCGAATGAGGTGCATAAAGAGCGGGGTCACAAGAAAGTGTGTCAAGCGCCAGTGCCAGTTTACTCGGAGTCTCAAGATTTGTGTCAAAAGCAGTGTCCATGGCGGGGTTATGAGTGCAAGCGGGTTTTGAAGAAGTGGTGCACAGTGCCATGACAGAAATGAGGAACCGTGTTGAAATGAAGAAAGCCAAAAAGTAAAAAGTCGAAGGACAGTGGCCGTCAAGTATACAAAAGCAGAAAATAGAGAAGGAAAGAGGAGCAGATACAAGTTTCCTTTTTCTTTACTAGAAAAAAAAATAAAAAAAAAGTAAAGCGGAAAAGAAAAGAAATAAAAGAGAGAAAACGTGTAAGTTTGAAGAAAAAAAAAATTAAGGGGTCGTTTCTTTTTTATTTTTTTCTTTTTGGTTGCTAGGAAATCCTCGTGAAAAAAAGGGAAAATTGAAACGAATGCGGAGACATGGAAGGGGGATTGTATAGTAAAAAAAAAAAAAAAAAAAAAAAAAAACTCTAACCGTGGTAACACGAACAGTGCGGTTTTTATGTGGATGCTGAAAAAGAAAGAGATGTACAAATGGGTATAAAAAAATGAAAGAATGCTTAAAGTAACTGTACAAGATTATCGATCAATTATACCCAAACCATGGAGTCATTGGACCAAGAGGCATCATCATCATATCGTTTCTTACTGTTGATGTAATCCTCCCTTTCCATATCATGGTCTTCTTCCGCATCATCTTCGTCTGTCAACTCGTCTAATTCTATTGTTTCATAGGTGTAGCAGCGTTGATTCATGCCAGACGTCATGCGGTGATCCAGGAGTATTTCTCTTCCCTTGCCCATATCCTCATCTTCATCGGCGCTGTCCTTTTCATTTTCCTCCGCTTGAAAATCTTCTGGATACGAGCAATGGCGTAAAGGGCTCGTGGGTTTAGGAAACAATTCAATGATCTGTTTCCAACTTGTCACTCGTTTCACATTGGCAGGTAAAGCTGTAATAGGTTTGTGGTACAGGTGACGCGATGTGGAAGTCAGTGTCGGTCTTCCAGACGGTTTGGTCACCGTGGGGTGATTCCACCGATATTCGCCTTTCCGATCGTACAACAACACCTCAATACCCAACGACGCGCAATCCAGTGCATGTTCCAATGAATCGTCAATCAGCACATCCACACCGACTTCTTGACAAATAGCCGATTTCGGCTTCGATATGTACTCCACTTGTTCCGCCACCGTCAATTCGGAATTACAAAAATAGATGCTTTCAAATAGACCTAAAGTAGTCATGACAATTTCACCATCAGCATCTCATGGGTTCTTTCTTTCTTTTCGCTGTAACAGTCTATGGCTTCCAGTTGGCCAATTATTTAAAAACTTGCAACGTACCCGGATAGTGACGATCGACAAACTTTTTTGTTTGTTCCGCAATAAATTGTTGACGTGAAGTAACAATAATAAGCTGAAAGCGGCGCCTTTTTAGCATTTTCAGGGCTTCCAAAGCGAAATCGTCAATGGGCAGAATGCGATGGAACTGATCGGATTCATAGAATTTCCGAATCTTGTCGTATTGCTCTTCCTTGGATCCGCCCCAAACTTGAGAAAAGTCGTAAGTATGAAAGTCGTGCACAGAAAGGTCTGTGTCGTACACAGCATTATGCCATTCTGCAAGCGCCTCCAACGTACGAGCCAACGTTTGATCCAAATCGACGGCGATGATTTTGCGCTGCTGTTCTTTAACCATAGAAGGAAATAATGTAAATTGGAACAGACCAGTTTCCTGAAAGAGGGAAAATGAAAAAAACAAAAAACAAATAAAATCTTTACATCCGTCGTCCCTGACAGATAAAAAAAATTGCTGAAGCGGTCATTCATTGCGTCGATTCTTTTTTCATAACCAAGGAACAAATCATCAAGCAACGCTGAGTTTAAAGTAAAAAAAACGCTTATCTGTTGGCCTGAAAAAATGTTGGTCGCCATTTGAATATCACATCCAAAAAGGATGCAGTCTCAAAAAAAAAAAAAGTTACTGCCCTTTTGCCGGTACGGCACCGTATTCCGGAAAGCATGTCACAACTTTGACCCGTCAACCAATGCAATCGCCACGTCCGATTTGAGGGAAAATAGTAGCTTAGTCGGAGTGATGGAGGCGGTTGACTCTGGTACTGTCACGCCTACACAGTGATCCCTTCAACCTTTACATTCTTCTTGCTGTAGTTACACGGCCGAAACGTGATCACTGGCAATTGATTGCTTCCGACTCTATGGATGTATCTTTATTTTGTCTTGCGGAACACTTCATTATCACTTTTTGTCATCGATTAATACTCTTTTGGATTGCGATGTTTTCAGCTGATCGACGAAAAGACGTTGAACAATTGCTTTGATAAAGTAAAGAAAGAAAGAAAAAGTGTACACGTCTTTGAGCAAGCTTATATTGCGTGTGTGTTTTATTGTAAATCTTCTACTCGTTTTTTTTTTTTTGAACACCATCAGATGGCCACATTTTGATGTTTTTATCCGCCTTACCGGATCTGATCCTTACAAACCGCATGGATATCCGACCATTCCGGAAGAGACACATGAGTATCAACGAAAGAGAAAAAATATATATCCATTATGTTGAGAACGATACCGAATCCGAGCGCTGCATCGGGTCAGTCACATCATCAGTTCATCCTTTCTTTTTTTTTCAAATCAATCAGACCTTGAGTCTATGCTTTTCCAGTTGTGCACGTAGTTCCTCCTAAACAAATAAAAAAAAAGAACGCACGGTGAGATGAAACTGAATTGTACCGCAATAGAATTGGATCCACTGGTTGAAAGGAGGACTTACAGGTGATTCTTCATTATTGTTGTAGATCAATACAGACTTGGAAGACTTCTTTTTACCGCTTTCTGCTGCAGGGGCAGCCACTGGTGTTTCAGCAACAGTTTGCTGTCCCGCAGCCGCCTCTGGAGTCGCTCCGTAATCGAAAGCTGCAGTTTGTTGACCGGCTGCAACCGAAGATGGATCTTGAATTGAATAATAAGCGTTCGGAGTAGGGACTGCGGCTGCGGTAGGTGGTGAGGCCTGTGATCCTGCATTGTACGCAACAGGTGACGCTGAGGTAGGCGTAGATGGCGAATGCAAAGACGGTGGGAATAACGGAGGAGGAGCAGCGCCATAAGGACCAGGCATAGGGGCTGGTCTCCAATGATTCGCTCCCGGAAAAGGTGGAGCACTGTTCATGGGGGGACGAGGATGAAATAAAATAAAATAAAGTCAACTTTTGGGTGATCTGACTGTTACAAGATGCAGAAAATGAGGGGCGAGGAGCAGTCGCTTACCCAATTGGTGGACGGAATGTGAATGCTGGTGGTGGTGGATATGCTCCTTGATTTGGATAGTATGGATTGTATTGACCGGGATAAGGTGCTGGCATACCTGGAGGTGGAACGCTTACCGGTGGAGGATACGGTTGTGCCGAAGGATAATAAGATGGAGGAGTAGCGGTTGCTGTTACTGCGGCAGCAGCGGGGGTAGCTGGCGAAGCGCTAGAGGCAGCAGCGGTTGGGGTGGCTCCCGCTTTGTGAAGAGCAAGTTGAGCTTGAATTTGCTCTGGTGTTAACTCGCCGTATTGGCCTGATCCAGCATCCGTACGTGCACGTTTGTTGGCATTACCAGCCGTCTTCTTGGCTTCGTACGCTACTAAATCATCATATGGAATTCCTTCCATACCGAAAATCTCCACTTCCAAAGTTTCTCTTCCAGGTAACGCGTTGGGTACTCTATCATTTCGCCACAATGAGTATATCAGCATCATTTAAAAGGAAAAATATTCCTTCCCCCCCAAAAAAAATGCTAGTGGGAAATAACCCAAAAGACAAAAAGGTAAGAGACGCGAAAAACATTACTTACTTGTGAATATCTACTTTATGGACTTGCTGCGCGTGTACAGCCATACCACCTGCTGTGGCTAATGATGGCATTAATATTATTCGAACATTTCATAGAAGAATAAGAGTCAAAATCACTTACTCAATTTCTTGTTACAGACTTCACATTTGAAGTGTTTTGCCTATTTGAATACAAAAAAAAAGTGTCAGATGAGGAAGGAGGCTTTTTATTTTTCTATGTCTTATGTTGCACTTACCCTTTGATGAGTGACCAAGACTTTATCATCTTCAAAGTCTTTCTCACAGTACCAACACCAAGGTCGCAAGGGCTTGCTTTTCTTCTTTTTACCCATGAGGAATGTGTAAACTACACTAAGAGAAAAGGTTGAAAAAATTTCTGTATGGTGTTTTTTCCTTTGGCTCCCCCAATGACGAAACAGTCTGCGCGCAACTGTTTTTGGCTAGAACCAACCCATACTCGTATCTGATTGGACGTGACGTGTGCAGAAAGAGTTTTTTGTTTTGGGAACTCATGATTTCACTGCGCTTCAATTCAATAAATTGTCCAATGAACGAAAGCGATTTTGTAACCGAAAAATCGGTCTGACGGTAAAGCAGTAAAGGCGATCGTCTACTTCCTTCAGACCATGGTGCCGTTTTTTCTCATGTGCTATTTGACATTTATCGAACAATAAACACTTCATAATAAAAAATGTTTATATGTCTAGTGTGTCTGTCAAATATGACACGGTTTACGGATGGTAGATGGTACAAAATACCCGTTTTCTAACACTGATGCGATAATGAAGGTTTGTTTCTTGTCAAAAATCATATCACCTCCTTTATGGCTTTACATTATTATTTTTTTACGCCTTTTGCAAATATGCCTTAGCAGTCGTTGCTTTAATAATGATGTTTACCACTCTTGAGCTTAGTCCAAATCTTTACAGCAATTCACATTGATTTGCATTCTGTAGCTGCCCTCTCTCTTTCTCTCTCTTTTTTTTGGGGAATTGACGACAATTAAAACACCCATTAAAGTTTGCTTTGTAAAATAATAATCCGAACGCATCAGAGTTAGGCGATCATCGACATCTGTTACACGGCTGGAAAAAAAGTTGGATTTGGAAGGATTTTGGCCAAGAAGAGATTAGCATAAAAATAGACGTTAATGCATACTTGAATACAATCTAAATAAAATACGGCAATGCTTTTGCGACGGGCAATGCTTAGCCTTATCCTTGGCGGAGTACCCAATTCCCCCCTGCAGATGGAAAAATATAACCGAGTTATCCAAAAAGATGCGTCATTCTTTGAGACACATTCGATGCTTCATATGTAATGAAAACATGAGAATCGTTGATAATGATAAAAGCTTGAAATCTTTTTTTCTTCGAGCAAATGAATGCAAACTCTCTGAAAACGCGACATAGTGAGATACTGTAACATGATGGGGCATGCGAGATTTCTCTTCACTACAATCACTGCGGTAGGACCGCAAAAGATCTGTACTCCTGGAAACCAAGGACATGACACAAAAAAGGGATTTGCACCTGATCGCTTTATTGTGCTCATTTGACCTAAACGAAACTCAGGCAGTCTTGTTTCCGACTGCATCTTGAGAGACAAGAGAGAGAGAAAACTAAATCTGGTCTTCAGGTACTGGGATACTGTGTGTTTTGATTTATTGTATTTATCCACGTTTTTCTGATTGCATCGAGTGTCATGGTCATTCATTTATTTGGAAGTTCATCCATGTGCTTTTATCCAATCAATCGAAGTTTCAGGCTATTCACAGTATGCGCTACTGTAAGCTCTCTTCTTTTTTTTCTCCAAAGAGTCCCCAAAAAAAAAGGGATATGGCACATTGATCCATTCTCTTTATGATTTTGATGTGATAAGCGTTGCTGCAATTACGGTTTCAACTTTGTTTGGAGCAGATCTCGAGACTTTGGTGATAAATTACATGGATAATCATCCAGGGCCATCATGCCGCCAGAGCTGCTGTTCATGCCTTCCATTTCCTTATTCTATTGACAGCTCTCAAGGACTAACTTATTACCAACAGCCCATCAATTCAACGTGTAAATCAATGATATGCTGATCATTTCCACAACGAATGCACTATAAAAGACATGCGCCAAAACAGACCATTTTCTTTCTCTTCATCTTCTTTTTTTTCTTCTTGACTTCCTCTTCTCAAGTCACTGCTGTATTTTTGCACTCTTTTTTTCCGTCTTTCCTCTTTCTTTTTTTTTCTGTATAGTTCATTGATTCATCATGTTTCGAAATATCCAACCCTATCACTCCACCAAAGTAAGACCTTTATTCTTCAAAAAGATTGACACTGGAGATGTTACTGTCAAGCGAAAGAGTGGCCGTTTTTCTAACAGATGTTTTCGTTAGATTCGAATTTTCAGTCCAATTATCTTATTTCATGAATACCCACATCACGCAAATGAAGACGATTCTTTCAAACCTCCAGCGCTGAAATCGACCCGTAGCCATATTTGGACAGACATTCCCTCGCCACGCTCTTCTTCCTATTCCCCTCCACTCCGCACTCCTACAACCGAAGAGGACAATGAATCTTTCACATCACATCATCCGAGAAAACGTCGAGGCAACCTTCCTAAACCGGTGACAGCGATCCTCAAACAATGGCTCATCGATCATTGTGATAACCCTTACCCTACCGAGGATGAAAAGGACGAACTCAAACATGTAACCGGATTGACCCTGAATCAGATTAGTAATTGGTTTATAAATGCTCGTCGCCGTATTCTTCCGCTCATTATTCAGCAAGAAGACAACCACGGTCCTTCCGTGGCATTGCCTGGGAAACGAAGAAGACGAACAAAGTACAGCCGTATCCATAGTAAGTAAATATGAATCCAGTCTTGTATTGATTGTCAACAAATGTCAATCTGACATGATGCCTTTTTTTTTCTCCCCCGTTTCTCCTTTACAGACAAAAAGAAATGAATTTTGAGCTAACCGGCATCCGCAACTTCTGGTGATTGCTCCTCTTCCGTGCACCTAGCGGGAACTTTTCTTGTCCCTTCATTTCATCCCACTCCTTTGTGTATATATCATAACCTAAATAGATGATGCAATTTGTTCTAGATCTTCTTTTTTTATCTTTTTTTATCCTCTGATGTAGCTTAGTTTGATGATCACGCGTTCAAAATTTCAAGTTAAAAAAAAGGGCGGGAAAACTTTTCATGCCCGGACAGTACTTTCCTTTTAATCCGATTGCAGTGTCAGACGATGTCCTAGAAATCTTAAATCTTGGTCGGTTTCCGAGGAAACCAATGGATTCCATGGCAATAACAATACATAGGTTAAGCTTTTTTTTATATCTTCTCCTTTTCATTTGAAATATTCTCCCACTTCCCCTTGTATAACCAAAAGATTTTTCGTCACGGAAATTTATATCATAATGACCATAATAAGGGGATCTTCAGAAAATTAGGAATAAAACCCAACGTCAGTGAACCCAAAGTACAAAAAGCGAAACAATAGAAAGAGAAAAGCTGACTGGGAATATCAATTTCCCCACTCCCCCACAACATCGAATCAAGTGTAACGGATCGAGCGGCAAGTCCAGCTCTAGTTGCCATTTTGGGAATCTGTACCACATGACTCCCCTGTTTCTCTGTGCTCCAAACGAGCAATAGGCCTGCTCAATGTTAAAATATCATAAAACGTACAAACATGGTATAGGTGGAGCACTAGCGTTGCGATTAATGTAAATTGACTCTTTAGTTCAAAAAGAAAGAGGCATCATTTCTAATCTAGCCTATATCTATCCGTATCTGATGTGAAAGTTTTAGCCGGCAATAGAAATTCGAAATGTCTGAGCAAGCCAAAGAAAAAAGAAAATTAAAAAGGAAAAAATATTTCTTCCTCCGAGACAAATAAAAACAGTGCTTGCTCATTTTATTTCCTGCCTTTTCTCTCTCCAGAGTTCAACTCATTACTGCTATATTTGGTCTACCAAATTTTATTTTCTTTACCATGCCACTTGCTACTCTACAGCGTGATTCTCCTCATGCTTATAACCGTCGAGTCTCGTTGCAGAAAACGACCGTGCGACGAACACCCTCACTGTCGTCGCTTTCTTCACCGTCTCGTCGCAACAGTTTGAAAGCCCGCACGCAGCCCAAGAAATCGGTTCGATTCCGCGATGCTTGCGACGTTCGTCTTTTTATTCAGTCCCAAATGCCTGCAGCGGTTCACAGCGATCCTAAACCGTTCTTACCGCCGACTTGGAGAATTAGTAAATTGAACTGGACTCCCGGTTTGACATTTTCAAGAGATGCCAAAGTCCAGCTAGAGTCGGTTCAACTCACGCATTCCGATATGTGCGAGGAGCCAACCTTGGTCGGTTGTTGCCGTGTCGCCAATCTTGCATTCAAGAAGCACGTGACCGTTCGCTATTCCCTTGACTACTGGAACTCTTTTGTTGAGATCGATGCAGAATATTGTGACTCCATTGCCAATGGCACGTGGGACAGATTTTCGTTTACCATTCCCTTGGTCAGCCAGCAGGTCGTGCGAACCGTATACCTTGCTTTGTGCTACACTGTGAACGGTACAGAATACTGGGACAACAATTCCGGTCGCAACTATCAAATTGACCTTGTCGAACATGAAAACCCTGTTGAAATCGAACCGCATATGAGGAAGCCCGTCAGCATTATTCGGCGCCATCTTCTGGGCGAAACCAAACCGGTGAACACGAGCCCCGAAATAAGCAGCAGCAGCGAGGAAGAGGAAGACGAAGAAGACGAAGATGTTAGTGACCAAGAGGTCACGGTACGTATGAAATCACTATCGGTTCAAGATCCTCAGGCATTCAGCTCTCGGTACAACTTTGGAGCCGCTCGTCAAGCCCGACCTTGGAGTCCAATCACGCCTTCTGTGAATCAGCTGCCTCTGCTAACCACAGGCATCGACGCATCCAGCGAGTCTCAACAAGGTTATCAAACTCTCATCTCGAAGTACTGCTTTTGCGCCGATTCTTTTGGCCATACACCCACTATCCTGCAAAACTAAAATAAGATCATACCATCCTTGTTTTTTTACGCTTCACTTATACTCCCTCTCCCCTCTATATCGTATCTTTGTCCAAATATTCCTCCCTCAATCTTCTTTGTGTCATTCTTATCAATTCATTTTGATTTCTCTTTTTTGTATATACCAAAAATCAAAAAATTCATTGAATAAACATTATGCAACGCTGTACATAATCAAAATCATGCAGTTTGAACAATCTGTTGTCGGATCTTCTTTGTCTAATGCGTTCGGCTGCTCATGCGGCCTTGCGTGACTCTTATCTTTATCGATCGATCAATCTAAACCACAGTTACCCCGGTAGTTACTTTTTGAGTCAGGTTTAACTTTTTTTTTTTTGAATGCATGAATTTTGTATCACAATTTGTCATGTCCACAAATCCACGCATCGTCGTGCGATTTCCGCGCACCACATTGTTCACCACGATATCACTTTTGGTCTTGACAAAAACCTCATTTTTTGATTGACATTACTTCGAAGATGATGATGATGATATTCTACATAATGAGCACTGATATACAGTATGATAGTCGCACTCACCAATGGAATGTGTTTCTGTTTTCATCATACCGGCTGTCATATTGTATTTCAGTAACATGTCTATCATACCAAGTTTATTGCGCGTCAGAACATTTTTGTATGCATTATTTCTATTGTGGAGAGGGCAACTCGTCGTCATCATCATCAATATCAGGAGCAGCGTTGATGGATGCCGGTCGTGCTCCTTTTGGCAAAGAAGAAATCTTTTTCTGCTGCGCTTGCTTCCGCCGCAAAGCAGCGGGTACGAAACCGAGCAGTTCCTTTTGAAGGTCTCTCAATTGGGGTTGGGCCGAGATGATCACCTGAGGTGCCGCGGTTGGCGCTGATACAGCCGGTGTCTCTTCAGACAAAGCAGCAGATATGGTCTCTTGCTGTGACGCGGGCGTCGCGGTCTGAGACGCTTCGTAATGAGGTGCCGGCCTTGGCGCGGATGGCGGATATTGTGCTTGATGATATGGACCTGACCCATAATAACTATAAGTTAGAAAGATAAATCATATTTACAAAAAAAAAAAATTAGAAAAACACTTACGAGGAGGCATCATTCTTGGCGGAGGAGGAGGTGGTGGGTAAGGATACATATGCGGTGCTTGAGGATGTCGTCTGGGCGGTGGAGGTGGAGGAACCATGAAATGAGGCGGTCGCATCGAAGGATGGGGCGGGGGTGGCGGAGGCGGCGGCGTCATTTGCTGTATTTGTTGCATAGCTGCAATGGGTGCCAATTGTTCCGCGAATGGTCGAGGTGGCGGTGGGCCCGGCGGAAGTGGTAGTTCATATTCATCGTCGGATTCGGTCAGTGGCGGTAATGGGACCTCTTCGGCATCTGATACGTCGCTTTCATCGGATTCATCGCTCGTATCATCCGTATCCGAGGAAGAAGTGCTGGAAGAAGATTCGTCCGCTGATGCTTCGTCATGTCGTTCGGACGTGGATGTCTTTTTGCCTTTGAAAATCATTAGATCGTGAACGCGCTCTTAACCAAGTTCCTCTGATGAACCTACTTTTCTTTTTGACCGCAACAAACGCTCCAGACTTGGGATCATACACCAATTTACGGGAATCCTGCTGCTGCTCCTGCTGTTGCTGTCTTGCAGCTAATGCAGCCTGCGCACTTTTTTCCATAATACATTATATCAATGAGCGAGAGGCTATTTTCTTCCTTTGAGTCATAAAATACTCACCCAGTAAGTCCTTGGGCCTAAAAGAAAATATTATTAGCCTTAGTTTAGGGCGCTTTCATAGCGTATAGCACCATTAGAACATACCTTTTTGGCTTTCTCGATTTTAGCAATTTCAGCTTCAATTTGAGTGATTCTTGTTTGGCCATTTTTATCGAGTTGCTTTAATCGAGCTGTGAAAATAAGTTCATTGATTAACTCGAGTCGATGTAGATTTGCGTCATGATGGCAAGTACCTAGATTTTGAAGTCTGGCGAGTTCTTGACGTAGTTTTCCGGTATCTTTCTTTGTCAAGGCTGATTCCCGTGCTTGTTTACGCTCTTCTTTTCTCTTTTTATATTCGGGTTAGCTTCACCAAGGCGATCACGGGGAATGATCGAATCGTGATTACCTTTTTCAAGTCTCGTTTATGCTGCGCTTTGCCTATTTATATATATAAGGATGAGTTTTTCTATGGAAAATATGGTACGTTAATTCAGGAAACATACGCAAGGCATCTGCTGGATTAATGCTTCTTTTCGACTTGGCCATGAGGGATGGGGAAGAACAGAAGAGTGACCGGATTTAATGCACATTTTAAGTTTGAAAGAGTGTGACTACTTTTTACATGTAGTTGATGAGTTCTTTGTTAACCTCTCTCTTTTTGACATTTTCTCGTCATCCCCTCTCCCCTCTCCCTCCTCTCCTTTTTTTCGGATCATCCGACACTACAGCTTAATATTCTCTGCTTCTTTACATCTTATTCACTCTTTTTTCTTTACCACCACACTATTTCTTTTACATACGTTGATAAACATCATGAGCGCCGCAGAACCTAGCACGTCAAAACGATACACACTCGTGTTGATCCGGGATTTGAAATATACGACAACGCACAAAATCAAGCTGTCAACTTTGTTAAGCCCTGCCTATAGTTCACTACGGGTAAACTTTGTTTATTTTACATTGTACGTTGCTTGAAAATGGAGGTTCAATATCTTTTAATCCAGCAACTATTGAGGACGCTGGCCGAATACTATTCTCTCCTGAGAAGAAACGTCAACAATTTGGCGCTACTACATGCTCTGTGATGGGCCAACAATCCTTTATATTTTGCTTGTCCCCCCCTCCATGACAAACTTTTTTATAAAAAAATGTTTTATGTTGGCAGCTGCACGCTGTCGAGATGGGGCGCCGGTATGTAAATTAGTCGACATTCAGTTTCCAAATAATCGCTGACAACTTCTAATATCAAGTCGACCAACATCAACGGCGTGGGAACATGCAAATTACACATGAAACAGATACGGCCGCCAATTTTCCCCAAGTCCACTGCTGTCTATGTTCATAGCAAAGTGCTCACAGGGAAACGCAAGACCGCTGTTGAGCTGCACAAGTACCGCCTGGTTGTATCCGGTGTGGCCCAGTGATGCTACAATCTCTGACGAAGAAAGGATGGCGATCAGCGATATCTGCTGGGGTCATGGTGGCAATCAAATTCTGCAAACGTTGGAATCGAGGTAGATTTCCACCAGTAACCTGATTATGATGATTTATACTGATTTGCGTATGCTATCAGAATTCCAGATTCTGCTACGAGAGTCCGATATGTCCACATGGACTCTTGGAATGTACCACCTGAGCAAATAACCGACTGGTCTAGATCCACGAGCACGAGTAGGTCTGCTGCTGTGGATAGTGAGATGAAAGCCAGCTTTGACCAGAAATTGGCGTTGACGCGGATGTCGTGCTAGCGCATTTGGATCCTGTCAGTCCAACTGACGTTACTCAACGTGAAGCTGCGCTGGCAGGGGATCACGGCGGAATCCAGTGTACTGCTCACTCAAGATGTGCAGGTCAAGATTGACAGAGGAAGTCGATATGCGCCTTTCCTTGGTTGCTTCGGTCGTTTATAACGAAACCCGACAGCAAATGGTGGAATTCAGACCACAACCCGGTCTCAAGGTTTTCCTTGATCGCTTTTAGGGATACTGGTTTCTACAGCAGCATGAGAGGGAAGCCAACAGATATTGCCAACAGATGCCGACAACTGCTGCGAAGGGCGGAGCTCCAGGGTATCTTAGCAATTGCAGATATGCCAGAATACAACACATCAAAGGTACGAACGCAACGAGTTTAAAGAGTGCGACATACTAACGATCGCCTTCAGGATGCTTTCGTTATCGTCTGAAAGTCCTGGAGCAGCTACATCTGCATGGCGACGAAACGATGCATAGTGTGCGCGTTGCAAAAGCTGTAACACACTATGGCAGCGAGATGTCAACGCCAGTCGCAACATTCATTTAATCGCAGCTACTTTGGCCGATGGTCAAGAGAGACCAGCAATATTCTGGTCCTCAATCCGTGTAATGAACACGCCTCGTGGTTTACATTTGGTGGTCTTATCAGGTGCCCCTTTATTTATTTGGCTATTTACTAGTCCGGCATTTTGTACGGCTATGATTGTGTTGCGAACCCACCAACGTCACCATCGAATTCCCAGACGACGCAGCAACTACACTGCAGCAGCCAAGCTGCAACGACTACGCCACCTAAGGCGATAGTGCATCGCATTAGAATAGTAGAAAACATATAAATAGCCTTCCATATTCATAGAGTAAAGGATAGTTCAGTTTTGGTCGAAAATCTAGCTTTTCCAAATTTAATGTCTGACCTCCGTCACATTTTAAAAGAAGAATACAACCCATTCAGGAATATATTTTTTTCAACATTAACAAAATTAAAAGTTGCCCTTCCATTTTCATTCATAGCAAACGGAAAAAAATATGTGTACAGTAAGTGCAATAAGTTAATTGATGCCTGTCATAAGCAGCCATAAAAACAGGGGCTTTTTCTTTTTTTGGCACAACTCCCTAGCGCTACCGACATAAACTTTAAAGAAATCAACTTTGCTCAGAAGCAGTTGAGTATTACTGTATAATGATGATCGGTTCGGTAGTGCCTGAAAAGGAACACACTCAAATGTACGGGCAACATCGATGTGTACAGTATGTGCGTAGTGGGGGCAAAAAAAAATTTGTAATCCTGATGAATATGTTGACTTCCCCAATGTCTTTTTCATCTTTCAGTTCATTTTTCTCGGGAAATGAAGAAATAATAATGAAATAAGCTGCAAGGAAGCAAAAATCATGACTTGGTCCTT
Source organism: Radiomyces spectabilis (assembly GCF_025331425.1). Taxonomy (NCBI): domain Eukaryota; kingdom Fungi; phylum Mucoromycota; class Mucoromycetes; order Mucorales; family Radiomycetaceae; genus Radiomyces; species Radiomyces spectabilis. Next base: position 1,858,145 of record NW_026251931.1, read on the forward strand.
TATTGGCGGGGAGTGTGGAGGATCTCATCATATTTTATTTGACCTTGTAGACAACCTGCGTAATCCTGATGGGGAATTGAAATTCGCTGAAACTGACGACTTTGTTCATCAAAGAGAGGCCATCTTCATGAGGATGACTGTTTTTCAATAAAATGTATAATACGAGTTGAAAGATACAGTAGTTTAACGAGCCACCCATTACGTCGGTACCAAAGTTATGCGCACCTGTGTGTCCGCTCAGCCAACATAAGAACACTTGAATAAAGGCATCCCAATCGACCTCTCTCTAACATTATCTGAGACTACTTCATGCAGCGATTTCATGCGATGAAGCCACACTCTCTCATCAAAGGATAAATATGACGTGAAGCGATGAGAAAAGACACATGGCGTCTTTTTCCTGCTTCATTATGGAGCAATAAAGGGTTTAACTACAGTACGAGGGATCGCCTCTTTTTTCATGTCTTTAAAAGACGACGCATCTTCCACCCATTTCTTTCTTCTTTTCCTCGCAAAACCATTCATCGCGCCATATATTTTTTTATTGCTTATTCTTAACTATCCTGTACGTATACTCATGGTGACTACAACTGTGCTATCAACGACTGAACCTCCACAAATAGCTCAAGTGGCCTTTCTTTTTTGAATGTTATGCTGAATCACTCACTTGCTTTATGTAATTCTACTGTGTAGTTTAGATAACTGATGAACAAAGCCCATGCCTTGGCGGTGTGCGGTGGCGGCTTCCACAGTGTGGTGACAACAGTTTTTTTGTAAGTGAAAACAAGGAAGAGTAAGTGTGGCTTGTCTAATGCATCCATCTTTTTTTTTCTATATCTTTGTCCTTTGGTTTTCTCTCTTTTTTTTGATTACTTAAAACAACATTATTTTGCTTTTTAAAAAAATTTGATTTGTAAAATTTTTACCCAGATTTTTTTCAATTAAACTGTACCAAAGGAGCTGGCAAGGTTTTTATTTTTGTGATTTGGACAACTACGATATTATAGACAACTCTAGGCATGAGCACGCTTTTTCCATGCTTCATATTCCTTTTTGAGACGGTCAACTTCGCGCTGCACTTGTGCTTCAGTCTGGACCTTGGCATCGATCAGATAATGCTTGATGTTGTTGAACATATTTTCGACAGAGTTGGACGAGCCTTTTTTATGAGGGGTTAAGGTCTTTTTCAGATAGTCCTGAATCCATTGAATGTGGGCTTCTGTGTAACCCAACCGTCGATACGCCTCCAATTCCTGGTCAGCCCAAAAGTGAGAAAATGAGCTCCGCCACGAATCGCCATGGCCTTTGTGCGACAGCTTATCGGTAGCCGATGCAGCAAATTCGGATGCGGCCGAAACGGCAGAATGGACCGATCGTGAGTATTGAGCCGACTGCGACGAGCGATGCCAATCACTGGAAACCGAACTGACCACACTTTTGATCGAGTTCGTGGCCCTCTGGTAGGGGTTCTGGTCCACGTGGTGTTGCAAGGCCAAGGTGTCACGGAGTTTCCTGTCTATCATGTAGAATACGTCCCAGAATTTATCCACCGCAGCAGAACAGCCATGTCGAATGGTTTCCTTCACAGAATGCATCCATTCTTTTGTATCGATCATCGATTCGCCCACGTAGTCCATGGCGAATATTTTGTATGCATTCACGTCATGCTCGATCGAGTCGAGCACCTTTTGGATCTGCTCGCCCGTCAACTTGGTTTGTGTCTCGAGGCGGTGAGCGAATTTTTCACGCCAGTAGGGATCACCAATGCGAGTGATATCCGGGACAGACGTGATGGAATGTCGTAGGTGATCAATGACACTGGTTATTTGATCTTCGGACAGATCCTTCACGTGGTCCAGACGTTCGGCTACACCGTGAAGCCAACGATTCAAAGAAGCGGAAGATGTGGTGTCGTCGGTTGGGTAGCGAGATAACACACGTTGGTACCAACCCTGATTTTCAAAGGACGACAGCACCTGGTTGTGAATTTCCTGCCACCGTGCTTCATCCATAATTTTCTGCTTGATGACATGCTTGTGAACTCTACCCAGTGTACTCTTGACTCGGTTTTGAGTTAATTCGCCTTGAAGTTCCAAGCGACGCAGATGATACTGAATCTCGTTCATCAGAAGGTCAGCATCCGTTTTGGTCAATTTACGGTCTTTGTCGAGTGTGATTTTCAGATCTTTCATGACATGGTTGATCTTGTCTCCGAAGAGGACGACGTTGGCTGCGACGGCTTTTTTGTAAGCTTTGATCTGTTTCACGAGAGTTGACTGATCCACATGGTTATTGTAAGCAATCTTGTACTTGTCCAAATATTCGTCAATTTTATCCTTGGTCCATGAGGAAACATCATCCACGGTGCTCACTGTAGGAGAAAATCCAATCGATTAGCCATTAGATCAGAATAAATTACAGCCTCTCGGTTTTGCAGATTACCTCGCGCTGCTGTATCGGGAACAAGCAGCAAAAGACACAGTGTAACAATGGACAATAATATAAACAACGACTTTTTGAGCAACATAGGGAAAGAAGTGGGTTTGCATGAATTTTGGCTCGTTGACAGGAAAAAAATTCGGGGACGGAAGGGGTTTGCCGTGGATATGAAACCTGCTGTGTGAGACATTTTTTTCTGGTATTTCATTTACCGTAGGTTTTTTCTTGAAATGACTAATTGCTCATTGAAACAAGCGTGTGCGAGGTTCCAGACATATGATGTAGCGCACTTGCATTACCGCATAAAGTGATCTCCTCATCCGGCGAAAGATTTTATTTATCACATGAACTTGGGTTCTTGGGGCCGCTGAGGTGGGACAAGAATCACTGCACAGAGTTGTTTTTTTGATCTGTGTTATTTTCTTTGTTGTCTCGCATCAAAAATATCCAGAATGGTAGTATTAAGTATAGCGTGTTGGCGAAAGAATAGACTCCGTGGGCGAACGAATGGATAGACTTGCACCAGTTCCCCAAATGGTGTTGATGGGCAATTGGTTTAGAAGCATTGACGAAATCGGACCTTTGACGAATCAAAAATCGTTGCTGGAAAAAAAATTTTTTTTGGCCAAGGCTTCTCCTTTCATTCGAGCGCTCCTATTGGATGGTATCACCCCAACACTACCCCCAGAACCCAACAAAATCCAGTATTCTGGAAATCGTACTTGCTCATATCACATTTGCTCCGAACGAAAAAAAAAAAAATGAAGACCTAAGTTTTACATCAGTATATAAACCGCTACCACTCCATTATTTTCCCCCTCCTCAAAAAAAGCTTTGATTCTTGCGTAGTCAGGCATCTTTCTTTCTTTCACTCTCTTTCATTCTATTTTTTTTTCCTCTTCCTTTTTCGTTCACCCGTACATCAAGAAAGAAAAAGAATGTCGACCACGGAAACCATGGTCTATGCGTATACGCAGACCGAGTCGCGAAAGCCGCCGTTGCCCAAGCAACACATGCCTTCATTATTTGACGAACCCACGACATGGCAAAACTGGCACAAGCACGTTAACTGGCCTCAGTCGATTTTATTGCTTAGCACGCCATTGATCGCTTTGTATGGTTTATTCACCACCCAATTGCAGACTAAGACTTTGATTTGGGCTGTCATCTATTATTTCATTACGGGTCTTGGTATCACTGCTGGTATGTTTCTCTTTTTTTCATTTTGTTGTATGATATGAAACTAATCGATGGTATGGTCTCATACATTAGGTTATCATCGTATGTGGGCTCATCGCGCTTATCGTGGTACTCTGCCCTTGAGACTTGCTCTCTGTCTTGCTGGAAGTGGTGCTGTCGAAGGTTCGGCTTACTGGTGGTCTCGTGGTCACCGTGCCCATCACAGGTATATATTTTATCACTACATTCGGTTATCATTATAGAGCTATTACTCATTTTTCTTTTATAGATGGACCGATACCGACAAAGATCCCTATAGTGCTCAACGTGGTTTCTTTTTCTCTCACTTGGGATGGATGTTGGTTCAGCGTCCCAAGAACAGAATTGGTTATGCTGATGTTGCCGATTTGAAGGCGGATCCTGTCCTGGCTTTCCAACACAAGCACTACGTTTGGTTTGCTTTGATTATGGGTTTTATTGTACCCACTTTGGTGGCTGGTCTGGGCTGGGGTGATTTCAGGGTAAGTTTTTTTTTCCGTCATAATTTTTTTCCCAACCATCCCCAAAGTACCCAACAGATTTTTTCTAATCATGGATTGGCTTGATTTGTCTAGGGAGGTTACTTTTACGCGGCAGTTGCTCGTCTCGTGTTTGTTCATCATGCCACCTTCTGTGTCAACTCGCTTGCTCACTTTTTGGGTGAAGATACCTTTGATGATCATCATACCCCTCGCGATCACTGGATCACCGCTCTCGCCACCCTTGGTGAAGGTTACCACAATTTCCACCACGAATTTCCTCAAGACTACCGTAACGCCATCGTTTTCCATCAATATGACCCTACCAAGTGGTTGATCAAGACGCTTTCTTTTGTCGGTCTCGCCTACGATTTGAAGACTTTCCCGTCCAACGAAGTTAACAAGGGTCGTATCCAGATGCAAGAAAAGAAAATTTTAGCGGAAAAGCGAAAATTGGCCTACGGTACCCCCATCGAAGATTTGCCCATCTATACCTGGGATGAATACCAGTCTTTGGTGTTGAATGACAACAAAAAGTGGATTTTGCTCGAAGGTATCTTGTATGATGTCGAAGACTTTATGCACGAACATCCCGGTGGTGTCAAGTATCTGTCTACTGCTCTCGGCAAGGATATGACCACCGCCTTCAACGGCGGTATCTATAACCATTCGAACGGTGCACGAAACTTGTTAACCACACTGCGCGTTGGTGTCTTGAAGAACGGAATGCAGGTCATGACCCAAGAACAAGCAGCTGCAGATTATGACGATTCTCTCGAATATTCCGAAAAAGCCGCTCTCTTTGCCAAAAACAAGTAAACTCCCTGTCATGTCCCTCACATAGATTTGAATCGTTGGTATTCACATCTTTTTACCACTTTTTTTTTTCTTTTTCCCTTTTCTTCTGTTGCATCATATTTCGCATCTATCTTTCTATCTTTCTCTTTTGTAGCATACCAATTCCATTTTTTACTTTTTCCCTTTCTATAAATAAACCGAGTGAACGACGTAAATATCCTGTCAATACGTAACTTTCTCCATGTATCATTGCGAAAAAAGTTTAGCCTGGGCCGTCGGGGTTGTAATGAGTTGTTTTGATGAGGGTTCAAATTGCATTGTTGCATTGATTTTATTTGTCTTTTTGCTTTTCAGTCATCTTTGGGCTTTTGACATTTTTGTCGTTCAAAACTTACACAACATGCACAGCAGCTTTCGTTCACTAACAGGTAGGCTCACACAAAACGTCCAATCAATGATCTTTCAAGGTATTCAGTTCGAATCGATTCAAATTCACAGCACGCACTTTCGGATCGCATATCGCATTGCGTTCTGCTGCCTTCCAACCACGTGCTGTGCGTTTCGCAAGCACCGTATCTTCTCGTCCACATTCCTCGAAATGGAAGACAACGAAAAACATCTTGAAATTCGGTGCTGTTGCATTTGTGGCTTACAACGGTTATGGTGAGCATCATGAAACCGCGTTAAAAAAAAATTCCATAGTTTCCTATTCTCATGCTATTGCAGTGATGTATGACCATCGTCATCCTGGCTCACAGACAACAACACCTGCGTCAAAGAAAACCGTTGTTGTGCTTGGCAGTGGATGGGGTTCGACTTCATTTTTGAAGACAATCGATACGGACAAGTACAATGTGGTAAGGATTGTGTCGGACAAAAATTTAATATCTTTGAAACCAGCCATGCCTGATGATGCAATTAGGTCGTAGTGTCGCCCCGCAACTATTTCCTCTTCACACCTTTATTGCCTAGCTGCACTGTAGGCACCGTCGATATTCGTTCCATTATTGAACCTATCCGATTTATTACTCGTCATAAGAATAACGCCATCAAAGTTTATGAAGCTGAATGCACTGATATTGATCCTGAAAAGAAAGTCATTACCATTGCAGGCAAGTCACTTGGATGTTGCTCATCATTCTAAAGGTCGAAGAAAGAAAAATAATATACTAACCTTGATTGGTAACAATAGATACCACTGAAATTAAAGGCGAAATATCCGAAAACACCATTCCGTATGATTATCTTGTCGTGGGTGTGGGAGCCACCAACCAGACGTTCGGTATTGAAGGCGTGGAAAAATACGGCTGTTTCTTGAAAGAAGTGTGGGATGCACAAAAAATCCGCAGAAAATTGATGGATTGCATTGAAACGGCCGCTTTCCCCGGTCAGACGGAAAAGGAAATTGAACGTCTTTTGCATATGGTCGTGGTCGGTGGTGGTGCCACCGGTATTGAATATGCTGCCGAACTTCACGACTTTTTGGTGGAAGATTTGAAAGCATGGTATCCAGGTAAACTCTATTACGAGGATACTCACACGGGAATGTCACTCAGTGTTTTCTTTCTGCCGTTTTTTTGATGCCATTTTGTAGAGCTCGTCGGCAAAGTGAAAATTACTTTGGTGGAGGCATTGCCGAATGTGTTGCCTGCGTTCTCCAAAGAATTGATAAAGTACACGGAGTCGACGTTTAAAGAGCAAAATATCAGCATTCACACGAAAACCATGGTGAAGGATGTAAAGGAAAAGGAGTTGGTGGTACAAGGGCCTGACGGTACTACCAGCACGATGCCTTTCGGCTTGCTCGTTTGGGCGACGGGCAACACGGCTCGACCTTTGGTCCGAAAACTGATTGCCAAGATGCCGGACACACAGAAAGAACGCAAAGGACTTGCAGTCGATGACTGGTTGCGTTTGAAAGGTTCTGATAGCATTTATGCTATTGGGGATGCAGCGGTCACAAAATACGCCCCTACGGCTCAGGTTGCATCACAAGAAGGCAAATATCTTGCCACCGTATTCGACAAATTGGCCAAAGCCGAACAATTGGAAGCTGAAATCGTTTCAATTCCTGAAGATCAAAAGATGAAACTCATGCGCAAGTTACAGAAACTTCGAGAAATCAAACCATTCCACTATTCCCATCAGGGATCGCTTTGGTAGGCTTCACAATGATCGATAAACAAAAGCAGTTCGCTCCTGATCTGACCCTTGGTTTTTTTTTCTTTTTTCTTCTTTTTTCCACAGTTACGTTGGTTCTGATAAAGCCATTGCTGATTTGCCATTGGGTCTTGGCAACTTTACATCAGGAGGTGTGGCTACTTATGCATTCTGGCGTTCAGCTTATATTTCCAATCTGTTTTCCCACCGTAACCGCTGGCTTGTCATCAGCGATTGGACAAGAAAGACTCTGTTAGGACGTGATATCTCGAGAGAATAATATAACTAGCAAAGTTACTTTTTTCAATCTTTGTCATTAAGCTTTGTCAGTCGGACAAAGCGTTTTCCTTTCTATGGTCAAAGCGCCGTTGTTGTAGATAGAATTTCCATTTTAGGAACCGAGTTGTATACACATTTGTTTTTATTTGAATCTTTATGGAGTAGTTTTCTCAAACAGCAAAAGCTTTCCTTTTCAGATTGTTGACAAGGTTTCCGATTTCAAGAAGGCGAAAAAAAAAAGAAAAATAAGTTTGTTTCAATATTTTTCTTTCTTTTTTCTTTCTTGTATATCATCCTTCGCATCATCATCATCATATTTCCTCATGCATCCGTCGAGACGATTTTCCGCAACCACATCTTCGTATACAGTGGCATTACAGCAAATGAATTACGACACATTAACGGAACGTGAACGTTGGTGGTATAACGAACTGAAAAGCGCACGGTATACACTGTCAAAAAGAGAGGTGTGTGTGTAATACAGCAATATCAATACAGGATGTGAAATTAAATCCGCCACAATGGGCCGGTTCTTCCTTTTTTTTTTCCAGACAGAAATCGAAACACTAAGACAGCTTGCTCATGATTGGAAAACGAAAGCATTACAGTATAAAGAGGCTTGCGATAAAGCTCAACAAGAACTTCAAGGTATGTTGTTACGCTATGACGATATTGAATATTTGCCCTGTTTGGACTAACAAAAATTTCGATTGATGTGGCAGAAACACAACAATTTTTGGAAGCACGCCATGCAGCGGAGATACAAGCATTGACGAAAATGCATGCAGAAAAGATGAACGAAACCATGGAGACGATGTTACAATTAGAGCGTCAAAACGAACGGTTACAACAAGAAAGCAATCAACCGGATCCCTGTAGTGTCGCAGAGGTGGGGAAAAGTTTGAGTTTATTTTTAATCGCCGACGTTGTTTGTCTGATTTTGTTTTGCCCAATGGGTCTATTTAGGAAGCTCATCGTCAGGCGGCCACCGCAGTGCTTTGCAACCGTCAAAAAACGGATGATATGATCCTTGGTATCAATGTAGGCTCCTTATTGAATGCATGTGTTCTTTCATCTGTCAACTAAAACAATGAATCATAGGATATGGTGAATGCTATTGAAGATGAGTTGTCTCATATGATGGCCTATCGGGCTGCCTATGTCGATGATCATCAATCGGTACCTTCCATTGAAAGCAGTATAAGCAGTAGCACCGTCAGCAGTATGGAAGCTTCAACAAGCAGTAACCACGATATACCTATGCCAGAACCATCCAACGACGCAGAGACGCACTACGATTTAAATCCGTCCACTCACAACCCCTCTTTCCCTCATGCTGTCACCCGAACCCCTATTCAGCGGACCGAACGACCGCGGTCGCAAACGCTTGACCAACTGGCAAAAGCATTCATCCCCGGTATTTTTCGTTCACCGAAAAAGGACCTGATACACCATGATGCGTATCCGCCCACACCTACCTTGACACCGAAAAAAATTGAAAGAAAGCCGTTGCAATATCACTCATCCTATCGAACCGGTCGTTCCTCTTCCAGATCTGGGAAATGGACGCAGCCATCGCGAGTCATGACCGCACAGATGGGTTGTTAACGGTTCAAATACTATCTTAATTCAATTAAAGTTTGACATTTTAAGCATAACTTAGCATACATAGCCTAATAAAACCATCTTTTTTTTTCTGCCTTATCGCCGATGACTCAGCTGCTGCAAAAGGAAAGTGGGCAGATCGTCCTGATACAGCCCCGTTGCGTTCATGCACTACCTTTTTTTTTTTTTAAAGAATAATGAGTAACGTTACAACCTTTACGATCGTAACTCGGAGCAACACTTGCACAGAATACATGGCTATCCCAATTTTCCTATTCTGCCCTTCTTTCAGGCATTGTCTCTTACCTATTTCCGACACGGACAAGTTGCGTTCCCCAAAGTGGATCTAAAAGTTGGCATTGAACTTGAACATTCTGTTCTGTTTGAACCACCATTCACACCCCATCTTGACATTCTGCTTTCACAGTCCATTTTTTATTTTATTTTCTTTAACTCAGGCGTTCGCCGTTTTCTTTTGCTTGTTGTCAACCTGCAGCGGTCAGCAGGTTTTTTTTTTTCATTTTGCTTTACCTTTCTTTGAAAGTCTCTCAACGCCTTCGTCTGCCGTCTTCATTTTTGCAACTTTTTCTGTGGATTCGATTCAGAGAGTTATGAAAATTTTATTTGACTTTCTAAAACGGGCGCCATATGTTTGTTTGGCGGCATAAAAAGCTCGACTCCCCCACTTAAAAATTGGATGTTCAATGCTCACTCAGCGATCCTTCCAGTTCAGCATACAATCATGTTATCCGGTCCGGATGATGGTAGTAAACAAAATCAACAAGTTTATTTCTCACGATCAAGAGCATTCAGACAAGTTTTTTTTTGTTGCTCCGAAAGAGGAGGACGAGATCCGACCGACCAAGCGAGGGTGCGGTTGTTTCATAAAACGTAACATGTGTGGAGAATCGCGTGCAAGGAATGAATCGTTGCAATGTGTAGTTGTCGTTTCTGTCGTCGTCTCCAAGGCTACTGCATGATGTCTTATGTATGTGTCTTAAAAACTAGTGGCTCCATTGAACACGTTGTTCCCCGGTTTTGACATGTAGGTACCAATAAATTTCATTTCCGACACTCTTGTGCTATGAAGAAATCGGTTGACGGTCTTGCATGCTTGCGAGTAGTGCACAACTATCATAATTGGATAGATTGGGATGAAGTGGATCTGACAAACGATGATGAGATTGCTGGCGGAGTCATGGCGGAATCTAAATTAACCAATAAGAGTCCGAGGAAATTGTGTGCTAGAAGACGCAATGTTCGCAAGCAGGACTGATATGGTACCTGATCTAAAAGGGCAAGACGGAATAAAAAAAAGATGGCTCTTAATTATTTGAAAGCGATCGCTTATCAATCATTTTCTTTACCTCTTCTCTTCTCTTCTTCTTTCTATTTCACTGCAGTTTTTCCAAGCGTGTGTACATAACTCAACTATCCCATCATTTTAGACTAGCATTCAAACAACCCCCCTCGCTCTCGCTCTCTTTAAAAAAATTCATCCTCCCCTCTGCATAATGTCTAGTCCACGATTTCTCGATGGTCAAGCGGGTTCTACTTTGGCAGCTCAAGCATTGAGTGAGCATGTCTACGCATACAGGTCTTTGGGTGCTCATGCCGCTCCCGCACAAAATATCTGGGGCAATACAACTGTCCAATCCTCGCATTCACCTGCACACGATCCGATCTCGCACCTTCACGACGCTTTAGCCACCCGTTCGCTTCCTTCCGCGTTATTGTCCTCCAATGCATTGATCTCGGCGATTCCTCACTTGTTCAAGTTTGCTGGATCTCAAGCAGGCTTGGTCATTCACGTCTCGGCCGAAAGCGACAAGAACGACTCTTCTTTTGCCGATTTTTCCAAAGTCATGGCGGTGCGTCAGAGTGGTTTGGCATTGCTCAGCTCGTCCACGGTTCAGGAAGCTCACGATTTGGCGGTGATTGCCCATGTTGCGGCTATCAAAACAAACACACCCATTTTGCATTTCTTCGATAGCAAGCGCCTGTCTCATGAGTACACCAATGTGGATCTTGTGGATCAGGAGGTTTTGTTGAAGTTTGTTTCCAAGGAAGATCTCGAAGCATACAAGGCCATCGAACCCGCGCAGGCGCAAACAGCTTATTTACAGTACAAGGCGGCGGCTGACAAGACACCCGTCAACGTGTATGCTGCTATTCAGGAAATCATGGTTCAGTTTGCCACCATCACCGGCCGTCACTACTTGCCTCTTGAATACTCTGGTCATCCTGAAGCCGAACATGTGGTCGTTGCTATGGGCGCTGGCGCTACAGTAGCCGAGCAAACCGTGAATCATGTCCGTATTGCCAACCCGGACGCTAAAATCGGTGTTCTCAAAGTCAGATTGTACCGTCCTTGGTCCGATACCGACTTTTTGGAAATGATTCCCAACTCTGTCAAGCGAGTCGCTGTGTTGGAACCTTCCCAGGATTACACCTCCACCTGGAATCCTCTTTTCTTGGACGTTGTCGCTGCCTACCAGACCGCTCAGGATGAAGATGTGGAAATTGTGAGTGGTCAGTATGGTGTTGAGGCTCGTGATTTCACTCCGGCCATGGTCGATGCTGTGTTCCGTATGTTGGCGCAATCCGAATTCCAACGCCGTTTCGTGGTGGATGCTTTACCTACGCAAGCTCTGCATGTGTTACCCAGCGACGTCAAACAAGCCATCATTGTCGGCGATGAAAAGTTGGCCCATTCCTTTGCCCAGGCCAACCTCGCTCAGAACAAGACGGTGCAACTGTATACTGTCAATGGTGCTTCTCATCTCCGTGTCTCTTCTCGCAAGGGTGCTTTGTTGCCTTCGCTTGTATCCGAAGCATCGGCTGTGGTTCTCTTGGATGTCACTACCGGTGCCGCCGTCGATGCTATCCGGTCTCTTGCTCAAGGTGGTTTCGTGGCTGTGCAGAATGATAACTTGGATGGTTTGTCCAACGGTGTGAAGAAGACCATCGCTGACAAGCAAGCTACGATCGTGGTTGTTGACGCCCAGCAAGTGGCCAAGGGTGATTTTGGTATTTTCAGCCAAGCTCGCAAGATTCAGGTGCCTTCCTCTTGGACTTCCCTTGAAGCTTCCTCGGCTGGTGCTCAAGTCGCTTCCTCTACCCCTCAGGCCAACGGTACCGGCAAGTTGCCCGTCGAGACCCCTTACATCAAGATGCTCGATCAAGTCTTTGCCGACCGTCTCGAAATTGCCAATGCCGTCAACAGTGCGTCCATCTGGGCTCCCGATACCACCAAGCCCGAAACTGCATCTCCCGAGTACGGCTACGGTAAATTGTTGAGCAAGATCCAGCAACGCGCTCGTTTGATCGATTTCGTGGAAAAAGCGGTCAAGGATACCTCGGCTGGCTTGTCGGCTGATGCTTACAAGGCTCTGTCCCAGTGGGTGCTCGTGGTTAAATCGGCCGGTGCTCAGTCCAAGCAAGTCAATGACGCTGCCAGTGCCGTGGTGGCGGCTCTTCAATCCGATGCCTCGGCCGTTGCCAAGGAAGTGCTCGCCCAGAAGGATCTCTTGAGTGTTAAGTCCAACTGGCTTATTGGATCGGATGCCTGGGCTCGTGATATTGGTCAATCCGGTGTGCATCATGTCATTACTTCGGGTGAAAATGTGAACATGTTGATTGTCGATACCATTCCCTATTCTACCAAGGTTGAACGCGAACAACGTAAGAAGGACATTGGTTTGTATGCTATGAACTTTGGTTCGGTCTATGTGGCTTCCGTGGCTGTTTACTCCTCCTACACTGGTGTGCTCAACGCGTTGATGGAAGCCGATGCTTACCAAGGTCCCTCCATTGTGCTTGCCTTTTTGCCTCAGTTGAATGCCGACAACAGTGCTGTTGACACCCTCAAGGAAACCAAGATCAGTGTCGATAACGGTGCGTGGCCCCTTTACCGATGGAACCCCTCCTTGGAAGCTGCCGGCAAGGAACCTTTCACTCTCGACTCTCAGCGTATCAAGAAGGATCTCGAGAAGTTCTTGGAGCGTGAGAACCACTTCTCCCAATTGGTTGCCCAACAGCCTGATATCTCCAAACTTTTGGTGAGCTCCTTGGAATCGGTAAGTTGACAGAAAAAAGAATTCCTCAGTAAGCATGGATGGTTTTTGCTTAGCTATTTTTTTATACCCCATACTAGGATGTCAAGAAACGCCACGAAGAGTTGAAACGCAAGGCTCGCGAAGATTATGCCAATCTGTTGGCCGGTCTGGGCGGTGCGAACGGTCCTCCTCTCACGGTTCTTTTCGGTTCCGACAACGGTAATGCTGAAGCCTTGGCCAAGAAGATTGCCACTCGTGCCAAGTCTCGCGGTCTTCAAGTCAAGTGGATGGCTATGGATGATTATGGTGACATCCAGGATCTCGCTGGTGAAACGAACCTTGTCATTGTCTGTTCGACGGCCGGTCAGGGTGAGATGCCGGGCAATTCTCGCGAATTTTGGAAGGCTTTGAACGGCTTGGTTGTGGGTGATATCAACCTCGCTGAACTCCGTTATGCCGTCTTTGGTTTGGGCGACAGCCACTACTGGCCTCGTGAAGAAGATGCTGTTTTCTACAATCGTCCCGGCAAGCAGTTTGACACCAAGCTCGAAACGCTCGGTGCTGTGCGTCTTGTCGAACTTGGCTTGGGTGATGATCAGGATGCTGATGGTTTCGAAACCGGTTTCCAGACCTGGCAACCGGAACTCTGGAAGGCTTTGGGTGTGAAGGATGTTGGTGCCGAAGACGATGTGCCCAAGCTCACCGATGACCAAATGAAGATCAACTCCAACTACTTGAGAGGTACCATTGCTGAAGATTTGGCCGACGAGTCGACGGGTTGCTTGCAAGAAATCAACGGCAAACTGTTGAAATTCCACGGTTCATATGGTCAAGATGATCGCGATTTGCGTGAAGAACGTAAGAAGCAAGGTTTGGAGAAGGCTTACAGTTTCATGATTCGTGTGCGTATGCCCGGTGGTGTGTCGACTCCTGCACAGTGGCTCGCTATGGATGAATTGGCCGATACGTATGCCAACGGTGCTATCAAGTTGACCACACGTCAGGCTTTCCAACTTCACGGTATCCTCAAGCGCAACCTTCGTAGCACCATCCGCGGTATCAACCATTCGCTCCTGAGTACTCTTGCGGCTTGTGGTGATGTGAACCGTAACATCATGGTCACTCCGATTACCGAGATTCCCGAGGTCCATGCTCAAGTTCAAGAATTCAGTGAAAAGGTCATGGTCCACTTGGCTCCTCAGACCAACGCTTATCACGAAATCTGGTTGGCCGACGAATTGGTCGCGGGTCATGCTGTGCAAGATTACGAACCCATCTACGGTCCTACTTACTTGCCTCGTAAATTCAAGATTGTCATTGCTGTGCCTCCCAACAACGACGTTGATATCTATGCTCACGATCTTGGTTACATCGCCATTGTGGATCCTGCTACCAAGAAGGTGATTGGTTATAACGTGACGATTGGTGGTGGTATGGGTATGACCCACGGTAACAAGAAGACTTATCCTCGTCCTGCCTCGATGCTCGGTTATATTCCTGCTGACAAGGGTGTGATTGTGTCAGAAGCCGTGGTGACCACTCAGCGCGATTACGGTGACCGTACCAACCGTAAGCATGCTCGTTTCAAGTACACCATCGACGACCATGGTTTGGACTTTATCAAGGCGGAAATCGAGAAGCGTGCTGGTATCAAGTTTGAAGAACCGCGTCCGTTTGAATTCAAGGATAACGCCGATCGTTACGGTTGGAGCAAGGGTGTGGATGACAAGTGGCATTTCTGTATGTTTATCGAGAATGGTAAGGTGAAGGATTGGCCCGATTTCCAGCCCAAGACCGGTTTGCGCGAACTTGCCAAGTGGCACAAGGGTGAATTCCGTTTGTCGCCGAATCAACATTTGATCATTGCCAATGTCCCCGAAGCCGATCTCGAGAAGACCAAGGCCCTTTTGGCCAAGTACAAGATGGATAACCTTGCTTTCAGCGGTCTTCGATTGAACGCCATGGCTTGCGTTGCTTTACCTACCTGTGGTCTGGCCATGGCCGAATCTGAACGTTACTTGCCCACGTTGGTGGGTCTCTTGGAACAAGCTATCGAGGAAGCGGGTCTTCGTGAAGATGCTATTACCATTCGTATGACAGGTTGTCCCAACGGTTGTGCTCGTCCTTACCTTGCCGAGTTGGCGTTTGTCGGCAAGGCGCCTGGTGCTTACAATGTTTACCTTGGTGGCGGCCATAAGGGTGAACGTTTGAACAAGTTGTACAAGGAAAGCTTACGAGAAGAAGAAATCCTGAACGAGATCAAACCCATCATCAAACGATATGCTTTGGAACGGCAGGCCGGTGAACCTTTCGGTGACTTTGTTATCCGTGCTGGTTACGTGAAGAAGACCATTACTGGCACCGATTTCCACGATCTCTCTTAGACAAGTTTTTTTTTTTTCCTTCTTTCTTGCTTTTCTTTTCCGTTTTACATAATATTTTTTTTTCTTTTGCATTTTGATACAGTATTCCTTTTCATATTTACCTATCCTTTTACTTGTAATAAAGGTTCATCTATCTATACGACCAAAAAGAAACAGGGAAGTTTTGCATCGTTGAGTAAAGCGACAACGAAACAAAAGGAAAAATGTCATGCTGCTGCTTGGAATATATGCAGGATATTACTGTCATGAATTTTCACAACAAAATATCACAAATGATTTGGAATCATTTTGGGAAGCGGAGAAGGGAGAATTCAATTTTCAAGAGAAGATGACACCGATCCTGCAAATCAATCAATTTATGCGAGGATATAGCAGATCGCAGATGGAGAAACCAAGCTACGAGTGCTGTTACTGCGCTGATGCTCGTTTTGACCGTTTGCATATCTACAAGTGCATCTTTAACGTAGTCAAGAATATTCTCTTTGGGGACATTCTCACATGCGGTCGCATGGGCCGTGGTCACCACTGTTTCCTGTCAGCTTCCAATGTGGTATGGTGAAGCACTCTGCTGCCCCGATTGAAAAATGTCCTCCTGGAAATGGACTACTATGCTCCCATGCCCAAGGAAGACAAAGCCTTTGAAAATTACCAGCGTTTATATTTGCTTGACAACGCGTGCCACATCGAAAGGAGAACTGATATACCGATTCGGACGAATCAAGTTTATTTACCCTGTGGTACCAACTCGTAATAATTGTCGCCTCACCTCCATCGAAATCTTGTGGCGGCGAAAATTGAAGGCCCGTGTCAGTCACTTATTACGGTGAAATGGGTTTTTTCTTTTGAATCAAATACTGTAACAGTTACAGTACATATTCTATTTGCAAGTGGTCCACAAACAACTTTATTACATGCAATTAAAAATTCATATCACATGCTTAAAACCAGCTAGTTTCAATCTTGGCACAAACATATACGTATTTATTGAAGCATCTCTTGCAATTCACCGGTCTCGTAAAGCTTTATCAGAGCTTCAAAGTCGCCAATATACTTAGTCTTAACGAAAATGATGGGCATATCCTGTTGGTCAGTAGACCGCCTGAGGTAGCCCTTGATTTCAGGGCCTTTGGTTCCTTTTTTTTGAATTAATATTAATTTACTAGCTCTATACATTCACCAAGGGTCAGACTTACGATTTTGGTCCAGGTTAAAAACGAAAGGGTTGAATCCGAAATTATCCTGCAACCATCGGGCGATGAATAACATAGGCCCGATGCCAGACGCCCATACCTGGTACCTAGCTCTATTAATATCCGGGCTAACCATTCTTGTCCTACTTTACCTTCCAATTTGCAACATCAGTCAAGCGAATTTCGCATCGGCCTCCCCTAGACAAAGCCGTCTGTAAGATTATCTTGTTTTCCCAACCACCAAAACAGAAGCTATGCTAGAGGGGATCGCCGCAAATGACACTTAATTTTTTTTTTTTCGTAGATATCGGAGCTAAGTGTTAATTGAAAGCCTTACAGCAGGTCATCACAATGATTCAAGATGTACCAAGGTTAACTCGCGGATGTTATCTGTTAGGATTTGCCCATGATGGTGAAGAGACTCGTCTTAATCGGGAAGTCTAATTTGATTCTTTGACGTGTTTGTGCGACCGGCAGCTATTCTTTCCGATTTCAAGTGGAAATGGCTCGAACTGCAATATTTTATGCCATAAGCAGCGATTAGACACAAATTAGAAGCAGCGTGTGGTTACTGTAGCAGTAGATTAATCGATGTAGCAGCAGTCTATATTGAATCCAACAGATCCGCGGGACATTAGTTATAAGATATTTCTTTTACAATTTGTAGTTCCAAAGCTTGCTTGTAGTCCCATTTTGTAGCTCAACGTTAACAAACAAATCCAGATGCGATTATAAAACACTGTCAGAGAATAAGTATCATTTTATATCATCGCACGGAACAAATACGCATCGCCCGTATGGCTGAGCTCACTATCGCCATGCTTGAGTCTATTTCTTCATTGCTGAAGCGTACAGTCACCGCTCGATTTTGGAATCACCTTGGGATGCCTTTAAGTTGATGCCTAAATCGGTTAATTCCCAAAACAAATTTTATTTAGCATACAACGTATAATAAGAGTGATGGTTGAAATTTCCAGGAAGTTATTCCAGACTCGAGCGATGACTTTGAGTGCCTTGCCAAGATTCATTCATTGATTCCAACGCACAAACGGCCCAACTTCGTTATTGTGCAGGGAAGCGGAGAAGGAGAACTCAAATTTTTCAAGAGGAGATAACACTGGTCTGCAGATCATAAGTTTACGTGAAGAAACAGCACATCGCAAATGGAGAACCAAGCTATACGTGCTGTTACTGCGCTGGTGCGTGTTTAAATCGCTTACATATCTATAGGGTTAGCTTTGACGTAGTCCAGAATATCCTTTCCGCGGACCTGCTCAAATGTGCTCGCATCGACCTTGGTGATTGCGCTCTTTGTGTTCTGTTGCCATTGCAACATGACACACTGCGACTGGTACTCTTGGTTTCGTGGAGTAATATGTGAACGTTTATTGACATAGCAATATTGAATACACGGTTCAAAAACAAAATTGACACAAAGGGGCAGGGCAAAGGTAGGGAAACTTCCCGGCATACAACAAGATAAAATAGAGTACGTGTAAAGTCTGAAGCATGTCGCAATCAGGAGTCAATCATAGTTTATACTGCACCTATAGAGGAACTGTAGTGAACATTGGTTGTTGATGACAGCATGAGCGACATGGCGCAGTCCCTCTTTACATGGCTTATCGAAAGAAGTGCGAGATGCTGAAATTCGCGAGTTTTGTTGCGAGAATCAAGTCAATGAGGTGCATTGCAGTCAAGAACAAGGTCACAATCGGAGGTCCTCGAACAATTTTTCAAAAACATATAGAAAGAGGGCGTTCTTTCTCATTCTTTTTTCTCTTTGTGCCAGTTCGGAATCAGAGGCTGCTAGGCTGGTGGTTTCTGGTAAGGATGAACGCTCCGATTTTTGGTAGTGCATTCGGGTATGGCATAAAAATCCGAAAACCATCTTCTAATGATAAGGATTGGCCACCTTTGAAGAGGATTTTTTGGTTCCCGCCGGCTCTTCCCTTTGGGCACCTGACTAGCCATCAGCGTGCTCACTGTTGGAAGGTATGTCGGTAGGCTTGCTTTTTAATCGCCCAAACAAATGTAAAATGAAAAAAAAAGTTTTTGCCTTTTATTATTCTTTTTTTTTCTCGTCTTTTTTATCGGTTGAATAATAAAATAGATAGTGGGTTTACCGTCCGTGTGGACTATGCCACTTCATTTAAAAAAAAACGCTTTGCTCATTCGCAGTACGGTCATTTTCATTTGATGTCCAAAGCGACGTCAAAGCGGTCGGTTACGCCAAAGTAAATGGGCCGGCCGAAAAAAGGCAGATAATTGAAAAAGGACTGAATACAATAAATATTTATTCCATCACAGTTCACGTCATAGAGATCGAAATCGTTATTTGTTTGTTTACTAATGAACGCTTCGTTTCTAGACAACAGTACTACAGGAGGTTGTAAAACTGCTCATCATCATAATGCGCCAGCTGCCAGACAACAAGTCCAGAGAAGCCAGTAATATCATCCGGCCTATGAACACGGTCGCGCAAATAATGAATTCAGCTGTTGCAGCTGTTCTCCAATGACTGCAACATGTCCGCCCTGTTCGTGTTTGTGGAAAATGGTGTCATTTTACGGCGTATCACTGGTGATCATATTGTGACACAAAATACTCTAATTGCCGCATCACTGGGTTGCTTTCCTTTAGTTTACAAGGACACTTTCAGTGGTTCACTGTCCCCTTGGCATCCATATTCCCTATCTTGTGATGCCATTTTCAGTCATTGAAAGAACGTTGTATGATCATTCGGCAATCCATGGGATCCAACTGGGACCCATGTCGGTAGTTGTGGGGTTTACGTTTATTTTTTGATTGTCCGCTGGAATTCATCTGATTCCATGGTGTTTAACGGACTTTGTAACCTGAAGATAGGGCGCCCAGTGTTATAAACACTCCAAGCAGAATCGAATAGGATCAATACGCAAATGAAGTATAGGTCAGCCTAGCAGCGATCAAGTGATCATCGAGGGATGTATTTATTAAGCTACAATAGATCAAGTGGTTTCGAAAAAAGGTCGCGAGTAAAAAAAAAAATAAAAAAAAAATTCGGATATTCGCAAGAGAAAAAAGCGCGGAAGCAGCAAAAACTGAGCTGAGAAAAATAAAGCCATTTCATTATCAGATCGTGCAAATGGTGGGCTTCAAATTTGAAATCCTCACCGTTATTGCGCGGAGATCGCGGCAGCGTGACAAGCAAAAATCTGATAAGATGCACAAAAAATCTGATAAAAAATAACTCGCGGCAGAAAATTCCGCGTAATTACTGTTCTCCCCTCTTTTTTCTTGCTCTCAACTCTCAGCTCTATTTCTTTGTTTTCTTTTTTTTTGGTTCCATTGATTTTTACTGACTATGAGCGACAAGCAGACCTGTGCCACTTCAACTTCTTCCTCGTCCGCAGGTAAATGCCCTTTCTTGCACGAGGAACCGCAACAAAAGAGCCTCCCAGAGCAGCTCTCTCAATGGTATATATTGGCCCATGCTATTGTATTCTCGCTATCAATTCGTATTGACTCTTTTCTTTTCGTATTAGTCCCACTTTTAGCAGTGGTATATACTGTTTAAAGTGTAATGTATGAGGAACACTTCATTAATGTGGGGAACTTTTAGGTGATCGCGATTGCCCTTTCAACAGCCGTGCCAAGGATGATATGGAAGACATGTTCACTGCTCATTCAAACGAACCCTTTGTGCGTAACGTTTATGGTAAATATGGATCGTTTAGTGAGCTTTGCATCTTTTGCTGAAAAAAACCCTGTTTCGTAGATGACAGTGCTATCCACGGTGATGGATTAATGAAGAGCATCATGAGTCATTATACGTTGGTCTCAAAGAAGAGTATGGCTGCACAGGATGATCCTATCCTTGAAAACCCCGAACTTGCTTCGGCCATGAGAGAAGGAACCAAGGTGGTTCACCGAGCTGCCGAAAGCAGTGTGTTCACAAAGTAACCTTTGGATCATTTGCCCTTGGTCCAGATGATCAGTTGACTGACGGTCCAGCATCATATCATAGGAAATTTCTCAAAGGCGACATTACCAAGGACGAATATGGACAGTATATTTCTTCACTTTACTTTATCTACAGGTAACTGGATCTATGTTGCAGGTGGCGATAGGCGGCTTTTACTAATAGACGTACTTGTGACGTAGCACCATGGAGCGTTTGTTGCGTAGCCACAAGAATCATCCTGTCCTGCAAAACATTTGTTTTCCTACTGAATTGGAGCGAGAGCAAGCTTTATTGAATGGTATGTCATGAGGTCACTGATCACAATAATGGTTGCAATCTTGTTTTCTCACTGGATACTATTCTAGATCTCGAATTTTACTACGGCAAGGAGCGTCTCCCTGAATTAACCTCGCCTCTCTCGATGACACCGGCTGTGAAGGCTTATGTGCAGTCATTGGAAGCTGCCTGCAGTGTCGATCCGCTCCTTCTCGTCGCTCACAGCTATTCCCGCTATTTGGGAGATTTGAGCGGTAGGATATTTCAAATGCTGTGTATGTATTGCCCTTCAAAAACTGAACTTCATTTTCATGGTTAGGTGGACAAATCTTGGCGAGACGTTTGAAGAAACATGTGCTCAACCTTGAAAAGGATGATGCCTCCTGGGATTCGGAGGATGGTCTCCATTTTTACCAGTTCAATAACATTGGCAACCATAATCAGTTCAAGACATTGTATCGCGAAAGGCTCGATACGCTACAGGTGAATTCTCGCACCAAAGGTCAGTTTTTTTTTTGGGCACATGGTGCTGTTTTCGTCGGTGGGTCTACCTGGCGTGATATTGATATCTTCAATTTCAGCAATGATTGTTGCCGAAGCTATTCGTTCTTTTGAACTGAATATTGCGGTATTTGACGAAATTCAAGCGATTTCCGATGCCAAGCAACTCAAGCCAACCATGATCACGGACGATGTCACTAAGCCCACCGTTTCTACATGGTTGGCAAATCCACTTTATGTGGCTTCGGCCGGTATTGCAGTCGCCTCTGTTGGTCTCATTGCCTACCAGCGCTATGTCCGCAACGCTTAACTTCACAAACTCTTTCATGCATACCATACAATCAAGGCAACATCATTCCGAAAAAGGGGAGACTCTTGTTGAGGTCGACTTCTACCCAACTGTATGAAACTTAAAAACCTCTTGAATGGATTCACCACTCATTTCATCTCTATTTATTTTGTCTATTGTCGGTTCTTATAATATGCGGAAAACTAATAAATCCTATGGCACTAAACGCTTCTATTATTTTTTTCTTAAGTGAAAGAAAGTGTGCGGGAAGAGTAAGAAAGCCATTGTGTAGTTTGCTTGCTTAATCAACTAAAGCTGTATTATGCTGGAAGGATGAGAAAAAAAAATGACAAAGTAATAAAGAAAACCCAAAATGCGGGGTCCGTCCATCCCCTACGTTCAACAGGTGAGACATTAACCTGAATTTGCGGAGATGATTTGCAAGTTCATTTCCATGCCATGAAACCGTTTCGATTCCACGTGTGTCAAAATTCACTGGTCATGGTGAGCAGCAATGCAGTGCTCTTCGTCATTACATAAATTCATGGTAATCTGAGAGGTTGAAAAGGGATAATTCATCCATACCAAAAAGAAACCGGATCTTGCTGTACTGTACTAAAATGAACTAATCATGTTTGCGAAAAAGGATGCCGGTGAAGTGAAAGCTAAGAATTATTCAATCGAAAGGATTTGTCGTAAATCAATGAAGCCAAAAACGTATTCCATTGGACCCTTAAAAACACATTATTTGGGGCATGATGACGTCTTTTCCTTGGCTGACGAGTAAGTGATTTGTTCATTACCTGATTACAAGCATATGGTACTATTTTTGACTATTTTTCGTCATTTATATTGTCCAACACTTTATTCCAGTCATCCTGCACACCATCAATTAGAAGTAAAGTAACCGCAAAGACATACGGCTCTTTGTCAGGAAGGGCATGTTAGCATTTCAAAGTCGACTATTTCCCTATTAGGCGCCAAGGTGACGGTCATCAAAGCCCTATAAAATCTATACTTTTTCCTTGCATGGAAATTCAAGACAAACGAACACATATGTAATTTTTAGCCGTCTAAGCCAAGCTTCTGATAATTGAAACCCCACAAAAATGGACATCCAAACATACAAGTGGCTGCGGGGACCGTGGATTCAACAACGTGCTGGAGTATACAAATCAATATTTTTTAACTTAGCTTTTACTGTTCATGATAGGCTTAGGGTTGGCTTATTTAGCGTAAATATTCAGTAGTACACTTGCTTTGCTCCTGCGCTTTCGTTACTTTGATAAGAAATGGTTTAAAAATGATCGACGCTTTTTGTTCTTTTTGTGCACTACAGGAACGGAACTTCGCCTTCCGTGGTGTGGCCATTGTGCGCTAGAATGGTTGACACTATACACTTTGCTTGCTGGCATCGAGTTACGATAGTGTGTTGGGCCTGTAGACTCGTCCATCGTGTGTGGTGCATCTTCAAGTATAGTCAAAGAGCTCTTCAGCTTCAAGCGTGTTACTCGTTGCCGGAAAAAAGCAGATGATTTCCTCAATATATTTCTTTGTTGCCGATGGCCAGAGTTGAGCGTCTCTCCGAGTGATTCACTATCTTTGACAGTGGGTGATGATATGCATGACTGTGTTGTAAACTTGGTGGTACGAACGTCGTCATTGGGATTGTAATCCATGACAAAGCATGGATCATTGATGGCACTGTTAAGAAATCTGGATAGCGGATCATCTGGCAAGCGACAACTGGGTTTCCTATCTTGGCTCTTTTCATTCGACAGTGGTTCGTATACAGAGCTGGGTAATGTACATGTATCGTCCTGCGAAGAAGACATTCATAATTAAATCCTCGGATCCAAAGTTTTATCCATGATTGTAACTGAAAAAGATTACCTTTCTAATTATCGGCTTTTGGGGTATAAATACTTCTGTTTTTATTGTCGCTGCACGGTGATCATACAGCCTTAGTAGTTCTTCCGCAAAAGATTCAATATTGGCTTTAGGCCATCCTTGAACATCGATCAACGATAGCAATGGAAGTGTTTCTGGCATAGTAAAAGAGAAAGAGAAAAAAATGGAAGAAGACACACAGAAGGAAACAAAAAAAAAAAAAGAAAACCGCCCCGCAGATGAGCTTTGCTTTAATTGATGCAGGGATTACGTGGCACAGAGCACTTGATTAATAAATGGAATGCCAAAGCACCGTCTCGTAACGGAAAGTACGTAAGGGGGGAGAGAATAGTTAAAGGAGGTTTTTTTTTTCTTTCTTTTTCTTTTTCCTTTTTACCGCGACAGGGCCAGGGGTGTTGTCATCATTTTACCAGTTTCAAGCACTTGATAATATGCAAATGGACAATCCAAGCATTTAAAATGAAATTTGACCAAGAATCAACAGAAATCCCTGGACTCACAAAAGCGGAAAACAGATATTCAGCTATCCGAATTCTGTAACGACCATCCGTAGACTATGCACGCCAAGACACGGTTACATAAGATGGCTATTCTATGCTCATCATATAGGAGGCGTACCATGAATGTCGCATTGTATAAAAATCCATCGTTATGAAAAGAGGTATACCATAAGGGTTTGTAAATACAGACCGAAACAATCCTTCTACTTGTGGCTATATTTCTCTTTGAATACATACAAACTCGTCATTGCAAATTTGAAGCTTATTATAATTTGATTATTTCACTGACAAAGGTTCTAATATATTCTTTTAGGTGCGTCTGCTTTTGTTTGCACTGCAAAACCGTAAAATCGTCGAGCCATGCTGGTGTGTTATGCAGCATTTAGGCTCCATGGTCCAGCAAAAGGGCACTATATTTACCATACGGTGATTTCGATTTTGGCTCAGCTATGCTATCGTACTTTTGTATTATGCACACTTTTATTCTCTTGAGTTTCCGAGTTTGGGAATTTGGATGTTTAAAATTGCTCAATTTGGATCACGCACCATCCTTATAGATCAGAAGCGACCAGAAAAAGGAAAAAGAAAGAGGGGCCATTGCATATCTTGTTCCGTAATTTTTTTCTTGTATTTGTTCACCTAGGCTTATGCAATGAAGATTCCGAAAATCGCGCAAATTCGTTTTTGTCTGCCGTCATGTTTGCTTCTGGAAGAGTCTTTGGAATAATTATCACCTCCAATGGACCTGCGAACATTTTGTAGCAAGTTGTATGTCATGACAATCAATATGTGAGAAATATTGTAGTTTAAGTGCAAATACTGCGTAGGATCTATTTTCTGATGATCCCCTGCGGTTTTAAGGGTTCATGTTGCAGTATCATATGGCTGAGCATTTGATTTTCTTTGAAGTTGGGAATCAACTGCAGCCGAGAAGTAAAAATACTGTACTGCTGTGAATGAGCTATAATTAGTTGGATTTTATCAATGCATGTCACAGTTAACAAAAGACCACAACAAAGACTGGATAATGCTGTTTATGATATTTGCTTTGGCAGCCGATATCCGCTAAAGGTCCGATCGACTGTTATGCATTTGACTGAGCATAAACTGCAGCTCGTAATATACCATGACGCTAAAGGTGAACATGGCTACAAATGCTTATTGCGAGTACTGTCTCCTTATGTGTTTTCACAGTATGTTCCAGTTACAGATTAATCATCGCTCACAATGCAAGACAGTAGCTAATTAGATTTGGCGTTAAAATCCAATAAGCGGACGTGAAAATTACTTGTCCAAGACGAAAAACTCAAAACAGTTGAGAAAATCGCATTTTTTTTATTGATCGTTTACTAGAGTGACCGAAAAATAAAAGCAAGCAGAAAAAGAGATAATAAAAAAGAGCGTCAGTAAACTATTCATACTGTTCACCCTTGAGATTTTTAAAATTACCGTAACCCCTGGAGGTTGCCCATCCCAGAGGTCCGCAACCTGGAGAGCCAAACAATAGCCAGGTGGTACAAAGGCGGGAAACATAATCGAAGAAAACCCAGGCATCAGAAAGGACTCAAAAGAGAAGATTGATACGTCCAAAAAAGGGGACACAAGCAAAGAAACAACAGCGGAAGAGAAACGCCAGAAAAGAAAAAGCAACTAAATGACCACAACCTCCACTTCTCGTTGAACGGTTGCCGTCCTTGCGTGGGCGACGGCCAAATACCATGTTGATAAAGACTTGGGAGCTTAACTTCAAGGCCATCCATTCCTCTTTCGAGTTTACAATGTCTTGGAGAAAAACAAATGCCAAGCTGGGAAAGAAGTGAGGGTTTTTGACCAGAACTTTATCCAGCAATACAAGGGAGCCCGCCTTCAACATCTATTACGCGAGCAGCAAAAAGGATCCTAATTGAATATCGAGCAAAGTATTACAGTAAACAAAGAAAAAACACAAGACGAAATGAAGGCCGAATAAAGAGCGCAGAAAAAAGAAAAAAAAAAGGTATATAGTGGATGATGGGGATGAAGATGTTAGAGTATAGTACAGCATTTACATCGAGGTATATTATCAGAATCCACGGCATCTAATTCAAAATTGTCCAGTAAGGTCTTTCCAGCCTTTTTAAATAGGGTACTAAAAAATCATTTACCGTCTGTTGGTTGCTTGTGGTGCTGCCGAATAACGAGGTGGACAATGGTTGCTTGACCACCAGGTAATCGATTAGCTTCAAGTAAAAAGGTGAGGAAAGGGTATCAAGCTCGAATGATTCCAACCAATGAATTGAGGATAACTTACATCCTAAAGTTGAGGGGTTTTCCAGGAATTTCCCAAGATAAACGAGCTCCAAATTATCAGGTGAATCCGGGGCTTTATCTGACCAACCTGATAAAAAAAAGCAAGGCCAAAAAGGAGAACCGCATGAATTCCAACTGGGTCCATCCAGCCCACTATGTAGTTCTCTTCACTTACCTGAGGGCCAATGCTGGAATATGTATGTTTTCGCTCCAGATACGGTATCATCAAGTGAGAACTCAAACGTATGTCGATCCCCGGAAACAAGTAACAATGCGATACGTGTTTTATCCGGGGCTATCTTGCTGGAGTGATTGTCCTGCAGCTCGTTGTTTTCAGACTCAGGGTATGTTTGCAGGGAAGGTAGTGGCGAGTACGTGCTCGGCGGATTGGAAGGAGAGTGAATGGCCGTGGCTGAACCGTTATCGCCCTGTTCGGTGGGGACGGTGGAACGATCAGCTTCACAAGCATAAGACGATAATGTAGGAGGTATGGATGCCGGTATAGAGGACAACATCGCGGAGGAGCTGGTTTCCTCCATTTCCGCCATGCGATGCTCAGTTGATTGACTTGTCATTCAAATGAGGCAAGTGTTGCATAAAACAAAAAAAATGTATTGTAAAACAACAACAACAATGATGATGATGATAATAACAGAAAGAAAACAGCAAATAATAGTTTGGCTCACAAATTTTCTCTCCATTCATCACATTCGTCTATCTCGGAGTTTTTCTCCCTTGTTTGACCGGGCGGACACTTTTTTGGGACGTCATTATATTGAAAAAAAATGTAGATTATGTGGAATGGAAGAACGAGTGTAGGAAAAAAAAGAAGACATGGGTGAATAGTATGGACTAGTTTGGAGAAGTAACAGGAATCACGGATAATCGAACGAGCGGTTTGCTGTCTTCGCTTGTGCGTGCCTCCTTATGCTTTCGGATCCAGAACCGGTCAATGCTGAGGGTGGTGTACATATTCGGAGCGACGCTTTCACCCAAACCCGTGCTTTTGCTGGCACATGCATCAGCTTTCATTCGTCGGAGGGTATCATAGGCTACCAGGTAGCCGAATTTGGCGTATTTCTCGGAGTGGATTGTACGAATGTAGGCGTAGCTGGCTTTCAACATTTGAATTAATTGGCTGCGGTTGGCTTGTCGGTCAAAAATCAGCAATGGCGACTTGTATTCCATTTCGTTGGGTAATTTAGAGAATTCGCACGCATAATGTTCTTCAAGCTCAAAGGCCGTATTGAATTGACTGTAATCGTCCAGAAAGGGTTCCGTAGGCCGTGCAGGATCGAATCGACTGTCCATTTTCTTTTGCCGCAGTAACCACAGCTGTCGTGAATCTTTCAGAAATCTTTCATGCAGCGTATCAATAAATTGTTCCATCTCCCGCAGGTCCGCCTGTAACAGCCGATCACCGGTTCGATGAGCCATGTCATAGGTGTCATTCCACAGATCCGCAAGGTGAGGATCTTTGAAGTTGATGTCTTCTTCTCTGAATATACTTTTGGTGTACCGTGTAAAATTCTTGGTTTTCTCCATCACCACCTGATACAAATGGTCCATGGTCGTGCTGGCGGGCCGCTTCACGGGGATCGTATCTTGATTCGTATCAAAGTAGGATCGCAGATCCTTTTCGCGTTGCTTGTTCTTTTTCTCGATATACCATTCCGGATGAGGAATTTTACCAAAAGTATGTCGATCTCGAGTGGCCACCGTTGGCTTCAACGTCAAACCTTGTTTGGAGGCGTCCACGAGTTTGGCACACATTTGGCCCAGATAGGTCACGTCAGGGTTATCGAAAGAGGTGATCTCGGTTAGCACAGTACGCCAATTCTCGTACAATCCCAGCGTTCCATCCGGCAAAGCTACAGAGATGAAATTACTTTGAAGCGCTTTTTCTTGCTCTTTTTCCGACGTATGACACGTCACTTCTTGATGCACCAATGCCTTGTTTTGCTCAAACGCAACTTTCACCTTTTCCAATTCCGAAGGAACCGGCGATGACTGAAAAGGATCAACAACCCGAGGATCCCAACAGCAAAATACCTAGAAAAAATTGCGTTAATTTCGTGACCTTTTTTTTCCCCGGATACCACTTACAATATCACCATCGTAGTCACCGCCCGCTAGCATACTTGCAAGCGATCTTTCACCTTTGACAGGAAAGACAATGACATCCGTGTAAACACGCAAGGCAGGACAATCCACGGCTTTCACTTTCTGAATATCGCTTTTCAGTCCACAGGGATTGCGAGTCACGATCAAATCTCCCAATACCAGGCCTGCACGGATACCAGTTCGTTCATCCACACGCCGGTTGGCAAGTTGAAGAAAGACTTGGCCAGGTTCTAAAGAGTGGGTGGGATCGGGAATACAGGTAACCGTGCAAGATTGCTGTACCTCAATGCGGTACTTGGAGGCAATTGACTGCATGACATCACGGAACACGTTGGTGATTTTGTTGGCGAGAAACGGATTCGTCAGATCAAAGCCAGAATCCAAAAGACGGACCACTGATTCGTGTAGGGAAGCGGGCAATCCCGAATAGCTATTGATTTTCCAGTAGTCCGAGGCTTTCCGAGAAGATTCCACGCCATCTTCATTTGCAACGCCGCTACTGTGGTCGTCGTCTACGGAGTGATGGTCTTTCCATGAGCCACCTTCTTTATCGACCGTTTCCATTTCCCATCGTGCATGCATGATGTTGCCTGCTCTGCCGACCCAATCACGAAGAAGCTTGATATTGTTGTTCTCGGTCACCACGGAGAGAACGCGATCCAGACACTCGTTCAGCAGTTCGATAAAAACACTCGTCGGCACACCACCCGCCGAAAGACATTGAATGAATTGCGTATTTAGATTGGAAGGATAGATACATATAGATTCTTTGACAAGATCAAATGTGTAATGGATCGGGTCAATATTGCCATCCTTTTGAAGAAACCCGGTCTTAAATTTGCTTTGGGAGGAGCGAATTTTGATCCAGTGGCCGGAAGAAAAATCCATATCAGGAGATAAAATCCACACGCCTTTGGCACCACCAATACGCCCTTGAATAACACATGGCAGCTTGTCCTTGTACCGATACAGCTCCACAATACTTTGCATGGCAGTACATGATATGATTCCAGATCCGTCTGTGAGACACGTTTCATCGCCACCAGTGGCATCAGCGTGCACGTCGTCGATGTACTGTATTTCTTCCGGCTTGAACACCAACGTCGGCATACTGTTACTGTAACCCAATAGCATGCGACTTGCATATTTCGATATTGACATGTTGCTGTTCTCGGTGATGGGCAAATGCCAATCAACCACTTGCCGGATGCTGAGTGTCTCCAATCCCGGGCCTTCTGTCGCGAATAAAACGATCCGGTCGTCTTTTACGAACAAAAATTGGTAAGTTCGGCCCATGAATAAAAAGGGTTTCAAGAAGTATTCTCTGTGTGCGGGAATGAGTGATGTATGTGACCCCTTGTTAAGCTTCAGCTCCAGGAACCGATGATCTTGAAATTTTCGAAAGAATCGATTCGACGCGGCTACTTTGGGAGTTTTCATGCCAATGATCGGTCGTTTCATCGCTGTCAACGCCATGACGCCGTAATAATGGATCATGCCTGATGTTTCGGTATCCGAAGCTTCGTAATGCGTCCACACCTTTTCTGAACATCGCTCCATAATAGCGTACGTTGTCGGATTGGGTACGATGCCACTTTCAGCTTGATACCATTGCATCATTGCATGAAATAGGTTGCGGGGTTGTTGCCTAGCGACTTTGGCGAAGTCGTTAAGTACGTCCACCGTAATATAGTCCCATGAGATATTCCACATTTTTATAAATCGTGCAATTTCAAAGAGAATAATCCAGGGTAAATCGACCAGGCATTGAAGTTTTTCCTCCGGTGGATTGCACAAGATATTGACATCGTCGATCTGCTGCAGTTCGTTCGTTGGTGTCGAATTATACAAGTTTTTGAGTTTTTTATTTTGTACCGGCGATGAGTTCGTTGACGACGAAGAAGATCGTTTGGACGGTACGTTGACAGGCGTATCACTTGAATCTTCAGGATCTATCGCGCCAATAGCCCAAATATTCAGTTACGTGAGATTTTGTTTCTTCGTGGCAAGTATCCCATAGTTACCGTCGCATAACACTAGTAGGACATCGTCTAGCCGCTGGTTGAGTTCATTGAGCGATTTATTGCAGTTCTTATCAGGCTTCCAGTTGATGAATTGAGTCACCACTTCTTTGAGCATGACAGGATGGATTGAGTGGAGAGCGATCATCTTCTTCAGTTCAGGGGCCACCCCATTTATTGATTGGTCAAGCTTATCGACCAACTGCAAGTGCTCATACACTTTTTCAGCCCATTGCAACACTTCATTGTGAGCTATCATGGCAACATTGGCTTTTTTGACGCGAAGCAAAAGAATGACAAAACTGACAGCTTCAGCATAAAACTGTCGTTCCCGCGAGCGACAGTTGTCACAGTCACGGCGCTCTCTGAAATCGAATTGCCGTTTCTGGGATGATCGGAATCCATGGACTTGTTCATCTTTTATCGAAAAAAAAAGGCAATACATAAATTTAATACGCTAGTAAAAGAAATCTAACTAAAGTAAGATATATTGTAGATGGTTTGTTTCACTGTGAAGCTGTCACCGTCCTGTAGCCGGATAGCCGGATATTTGGTATAATCCCATCGATTTCAGGCAAGTGTGGTTTTTCTTTGAAAACTGACGCAATAATCCAGGGCAAGTGTGAATAGTTGATTCTAAACCGATAAAAAGATGCGTCAACAGCAACGACTAATTTCCATTTAGGTTGGCTCTCCTCTTGGCGTTGCTACCTTTGGTCTTTGTCCAATATGGAAGTAATGGGTATCATGCAGAAACGGTGTCCATTTCGAACGAGCAGATTTCTTCAAATTCCTGAATGACAGATTCGAGAATTCTGGGCTCATTTAGCCATATCGATAATAATGTCAAACCTTCCTCGCGCGTCTTCACATGCTGGAGACCGTTTAAGCCTAGCATCATCTGTTTCGTCGATAGCTCTTTCGAATACATCGCCACTATATCATTTGATCGTTGCACTGCAGCGGACACATATCAGTACCCAGCCTTGGTCTACTAAGATTGCAATACCACTTACCAAAAACAGAGAGTGAACATGTACGGTAAAGCGGCATGACCTCGGGGGCATCGAATAGCTGCTGGGCCCTCTTATAAATAGCTTGCAATTCCACAAGGTATCCTTGCATTTTATCATGTTGCCGTGCCTGTTTGGAATAGTTAAATTTCTGATTTTACCCTTCACGGTACAGTGTATCTGCTCACCAGTTTTCGCAGAGAATCCGACAGTTGTTCCTCATGGCGACGGATGATGATCTTCATTTTCCCATCGTACGCGCGTTTAAGATCAGGAAATTCCATGACTAGCATCGGATGCCAATAAGCATTGTTATCTACATATCTGATCGGTTTGTTACTAAACGCGTAGTTTGGATTCGCCCATTGGCCATGGTGATTTACCGTGATTGAATCACTGCGTTGACAAGCGTGTTGGCTCTGGAAAACCCTTCCCGGTTGATATCGTGCCAGTAAGTTCGAGCCTGCTTGAAATCATCAAGGACCGATTCCAATCGTCGCTGGATCGTGCCAACGGATTGTGCCATGAAGAAAGATATAAAATTGGGCAGCGTCCAAAAACGGAACTTCTGTATATATATATATATATATATATAAAAAAAAAAAATTCTGTGCGCGCATTCAAGATTTTCCAACGCAGAGCTGTCACTGGTCCTTCTCCCAGCTTTCCCCTATCACATCTCGGCATGTCAAAAGGTAATTACATACATTCACTACAATTTCTGTATTTAATGTGTAACTTGGTTTTCTATCAGAATCTTTACAGGTTTGATTAGAGTGGACAAAATTTGCCATCGACCCAAGTCTTTAACGTTTATGCTTTTTCTTTTGTTGACTTTCAGACCCAACTCGAAGGCTTCAGTAAGGGTAAGGTTTGCTAGAACCGAACCTAGAAATTGCAGATGTTCATTACTGCCTTCCACACTCAAAGACTTAGAGACGCATCGTGACGATGACAAGAAGATCGCATCTATTTTGGTTAAACGAGCCGAAGTCTACAAGGCCATGGGACGTATGGAATTAGCTGTGGCAGACGCCAAGACGGCCGTTCAGAAAGATCCCGCCAACGAAGAAACGAAAAAATTTATACAGCAGTTATACAGTGCAACAGAATCAGTGGAGCCTGAGAAGCAATCTTCCAAACCTCTGGAAACATCGCAGGATCCTCGGGTAGATCGGTTCCGGTCGTACCTGGATCAACTATCCACTGCCAAGAATGTGAAAGCGTTTGTCAGTTCTCCGGATTTCATTCAAGTGCTAACGTCGTGTGGCAATCCGGAAGATGCGAGCCAAGTACGGACAGTAGCATTCATGTTACTCACCAAATTATTCAATCCTTCACCGGATATATCGGATTATCCGACGAACTTTATCATCGAGCAATGCGGCCAATGTTTCTCGCATTGCGTGGGATCGGGGAAAACCAACGACAAATTATTAGCCTACCGTACCTTGTCAGCGATTTTCCAGACCAGCATGACGGCCGGAGCAGCGATCTTGAGTCAGCAAGGGGTGGTGGAAGAAATGGTCGACGTTGTCGAGTTTGAAACGCTGGACGTACAAATTGCCGTCGCCGAAGTACTAGCTATCGCTTCGACCGATAAATCTTGTCAGAAAGCGATTGTTCAGTACGCTAGTCAATGGTTGGCTAAATTGGCCGGAAGCAAGACAACGGATGATCGTCTCAGGGCTGTCGCTGGTACCACCTTGACGAAACTCAGAGCTTCCGGCAGCGATGCCACATCAGCTGGTAAAACAGACACCAAAGACTCGGCCACCATACTGCAAGAGGCCATGCAAAGAATGAATTTGAAGGATGCCGATCTTGTGACCGCACTGAAACAGGTTGTCAAGAATCCGCCGGATGATGCTACAATTATTTTGAACGCGGTCGAAGGGTTGGCCTATTCGTCTTTGCAATCCGAGGTGAAAGAAGCCCTGGTCAGCGATAGCCAGTTTATGCAAGCATTAGGTTCCTTGGCTGTCCACGATAACGAGAATAATCCGCTTCTGTTCGGTATCGGCACCATTTTTGCAAATATCACCATGTACCCACCAGTGCTTGACGAACAACAAAAACAAGTTCAGAAACTACGCGACTTAGCCAATGCGAAACAGAGCAAGACCGCAGTACCAAAAGATGATCCTTTGGAAACGAACAAGGCTGTCGAAGTTCGTGTGAAAACAACCATTGACAGCGGTGTTGCCATAGCATTAATAGCCCTCTCCAAGAATACCAGTGCCAATATCCGATGGGTGGCGAGTCAAACGTACCTGAATCTCGTTACCCCACAAGCGTGCCGTGGGAAGTTGTTGCAGCAAGGCATCGTCAAGCCATTGTTATCTTTAGCAGCCGGCAAAAGTGAGAGTCATACAGAGGACAAACATACCATTATTGCAGCCCAAGCATTGGCCAAGTTGGCTATTACATCCGATCCAAGGTTGGCCTTTGGGGCCCAGCAATCGCTGAGTCTGGTGAAACCGTTTCTGCGGTTATGTAAAGACGAAAAGCAACTACGCCAATTCGAAGGTTTGATGGCGTTGACGAATTTGGCTTCTGTGAGCGACGATGTACGAGCAAAGATTGTGGATGAAGATGGCATGTCGATCTTTGAAAACCTGCAGTTATCCAACCATGAAATGATCCAGCGCGCAGCTACAGAGATGGTGTGCAATATGACATTTTGCGAAGCCGTATTTGAAAACTACAGCGACCCGAAATCGCAGAACAAGATCCGGCTTTTGCTCATCTTTTCAGACCACGAAGACATGGCCACACGCCGAGCTGCTTCAGGGGCTTTGGCGATTCTATCCAACAGTAAGAGTGTATGTGAAATGATCTCCAAGGTCGATCGAGGTTACGAACGCGTAGCACGACTGATCGAAAAGGCTGAAAATGTCGAAATTCAACACCGAGGCATCGAAATTATTCGCTGCATGGTTCAGGAACTGGACAAAGACGCCGCCAACGCATTTGTAAAGCAGAACGTCCCTTCGCAATTAGTAGATATTGTTAAGCATTGCAACGTCAACCCTGTACGAAGTGCGGCTATGGATGTATTGAAAATGTTTGTAGCGAAAGGAGTTCAGATCAATATTTAATTGTGAAGTTGACGGAGAAAAAAAAAGTTGTATGATGAAGGAAATAAAAAGTAAAAAAATGATGTATACTACAAATCAAATAAATGCAAGTCTACTGGAATGGGGCGCTGAGAGGATCGATGACAGTACCAAGCTTGGTCATGACTCTTGGCTTGGTCATCTTTTGGAAAGTATCGCGTGTATTCCATTCCTTGCCAACAGGGGCACGCAGAGAACGTTCGTATTGCTCCATATTCTGGAAAGGGAACGGAACCTTGGTAACTTGGTATTTTTCAACCTGAATTCAAAAAGATCAGTTTAGTTCCCATGACGTTGCTACAGCCATGTTTGAAAATAAGACAAGTTACCTTTTTGTTTCGCTTCTCATTGATAATGACATTGGCCA
The DNA here is from genome assembly GCF_025331425.1 of Radiomyces spectabilis. Taxonomy (NCBI): domain Eukaryota; kingdom Fungi; phylum Mucoromycota; class Mucoromycetes; order Mucorales; family Radiomycetaceae; genus Radiomyces; species Radiomyces spectabilis. The sequence goes on from NW_026251931.1 coordinate 1,893,111, forward strand.
ACTTGATATCCTTGCGCTGTTCGGGCTTGATACCCTTGGTTTTCTTGAGCAGTTCCGGTCGGGTGCGTTTTCTCTTCTTGATTCCTTTGCCGGACCAATCGCCCCAGCCTGGTAACGTCATATCTTCCACTTTATCATCGTCTTGTTTGATCGTAGCCCGCTTCTCTTCTTCAAATTCTTCTACCACGTTGTCATTGGCGAAAGCTCTGGCCACGAGCTCGCGCTGGCTAAAGGCGACCTTTGATGAATGCACAATAGCGTTTTCCACGGCCTTGTCATCGTCACTTTCATCATCATCATCCGAGGCATTCTCTGCAACCGACACAGTGACCGCCTTGGCTTCCGATTTCTTGGCTGGGCTCTTAACGGTCAATGCTTTGGAAAGATCGATTTCAACATCCTCGGTATCTTGCAGTGCTTGTGCTTCCTTTTTGTTCTTCTTAATCTTGGAAATATTTTGCTCGGATTTGGTTTCGTTCTTGCCGTTGATGGCTTTGTTGCTTTTGGAAGCCTTCTTTGCAAGACGTGAGGTATCGTTCTGAAGCCAAGGATTACTCTCCGCTTGATCATCATCCAATTCGGCCAACGGGCTCTTATTTTTCAAGTTGACGGGACCGGAAGTACGAGTATTATGTGATGCTGAATGTGATACGCTCTTGACTTGACCAGCCTCGTTAAGACCCACTGACCGTTTCTCCGACTTGGTTGTCTCTTCTGTCTCTGAGTTTTTAGTTTCATTCTAATAAGAACATCATTTCGATCAGATAAAATGTCGGAGAGAAGATATACTGCAGTTAGTGTGTGTATATGTATTTACCTTTTTCGCACCAAAAGCCATACGACCAGGATTGTTCTGGACATGGGAAAAGTTGGATTCCTGGGATTCTGCTGGCTGATCGTCATCGCTGTCAGGGGCAAGCCATTCGTTTTTAAATTCTTCGAGCATGGCCTTATTCGCTTGCTCCTTTCTCTTTTCGGCATCTTGCATAAACTTCATTTGGAATAGACCCTTCTTAGGTTGCGTATCCTCGTCCAATTCACGCTCCATTTGGGACAAGGCATTCGATACGTCGTTATCGCTGTCAAGATCTTGATCTTGATCACTTCCGGCATCGGAATCGTCATCCGATCCCAAGCCTTGCACTTTACGTCGAAGCTCCTCACCCCTTCGTAATTGTTCCATGATAGCTTCGCGTGTACCTTCATCTTGTTGTCCACGGGCCAACGCACGCTTCGCCCACTTGCTGGTATTCTTGTGCTTCAAAGTCATGCGCTCTTCTGCACGATCCATTGCTGCCTTTAACTGATCTTCATGAGACATTTCATGATCCACATTGGATAACTGATTCGCCTGAAGTTCCAATCGTGCTTTTTCCTTGCGTTGCAACTTGCGGTAGCTCTTACTCTTAATCTTCTTCAAACGCTTCGCTTTGATTTCGTGACGGAACATGAGCTCTCGCATCATTTGAAGTTCGGCCCGGCGAGCTTCAACCTCCTCCACCGACAACTTGTTCAATTGCAAAGCTTCGAACGCTTCGACTTCCTTGTCTTTCATGCCGGCGGTTTCGAGAGCTTGGTGAATCTGTTTCTCGAGATCGGTTTGCGGCTCAAACTTGGCCCCCATGACCTTGTTCGACAACTTCTCAGAGGGAGGAGCTTGCAGAGGGAAGAATAAATGTTCAGCTTCACGATTCTGTTTCACAGTAGTGTCCCATCGGCTGACTTCTTTGGTGGCTTCCTTGTACGCGGCTTGACGTTCAAGACGATCCTGGATACGTTTTGGCAGAGGAGCATCGAGTGCGCTCTTGACGACACCTTTGCCTTTTCCTTCCAATTCTTCGAGACTCTTGCGCAACGTACCAAAAGAGGCTTCGTCGGCCATTGAATCCATCAAGTCGCCCAAATCCAGTTTCTTCTTCACCGCCGATGTTCCAGAGGATCGAACGGGTAAATTGAACTCGGACTCTTGATATGCTTCGGTTCTTTCGGCAATCGGACGTTTGCGTTTACCGTCTTCATCATCGCCTCGCTTGCGCTTTTTGGTTTCCAAAGCATCGATAAATCGAACCACTTTTTTGTCCTGTTCGTCTTCATCTTCATCTTCGCTCATACGGTCCTCGTCCTCCTCCTCAGCTTCACTCTCTTCGGCATCTGTTCCAGCCAGATCACCGAAACCATGCCATGTCTCTTCTTCGCTTTCGGCTTGTTGGGGCATCAGTTGCTTGACGACAGCGCCCTGATCTTCGTCGTTATTGTCCAGCATCGTTGATAAATCGACAAATCCTTCGCCATCTTCCAGCTCCTCCTCATCTTCGTCGTCACGATCGCTGTCACTCTCGGATTCGTTCAAATCGATCTCTTGCTCCTCCTCCTCGTCAACATCATCGTCACTTCCAAGCGATCGCTTGGCCGATTTCAAAAGTTTCTTCTTTTCCGAAGGCTATACAAAATGGCAACAGGCGAATTAGTGCTGTTTCAGGGGGACTGTCCAAATGAGAAACATGACATACTTTAGTGGACCCTTTAAACATGAAATGATCAAATCTTTCGTCATCGGATTCGTCAAAAGCTTCGTCGGAATCGATTTCTTCGTCATCTGACCCTTTGATCTCGCCAGCATGGTATTCAAAGTCATCCACTTCGTCTAGATCATGACCCTTTCTCGATAAACTTTCGTTATAATCGGCTTCGTACACATCAACCACTTCGTTCTTCGATTGACGCCCTTTGCCTTTAAATTTCGAGCCGGCTTTCGATCGTGCCGCCTTATTTCCTTTCCGCTGTTGTGCAGGCATGACAAAAGAGTTTTTGATGTCAAGATCAAAAAAGCTCGAGTTGAAATTTTTTTTTTTTTTTTTTTTTCGCCATCGAGCAGAAAATTTGGGACACTCGTGTGACTGCTCCAGAATACTGTTCAGATAAGCAGTTGGGCTCGAGCTCCGGCTTCCCAGCACCAGATGCATACTTTTTTGCTGGTGCTGTTCGTTTTGTAAGAGTTATATTATCATAAAACGACGTTCAGTGAAGATAAATAATATGCAGAGGAATAATAGCCACGCAAAAAAAAAAAAAAAAAAAAAAAAAAATTCAGTACAATTGCATTTTTTCTTCAGTCAAGAGAAGTCGTTTTAAAACTTGATGTCCATTTTATGGCATACCGTATATGTGCGACATTGCGTAATATTGATTTAGTATGTTAATATTTTGTTTTCAAAGATAAGGGACATTCAGAGTTTTTATCCTTGATGCTCTGAGACTTCCTCAATCGGATTGCAAGAATTACCGACCATCGACGGTTCCGGCGGCGTGCTCTCCATGTTGACCTGCAATGCACTGGCACTGCGTAGTCCAGGTTCTTCCGGGCAACTGATAATCGTGTGAGGTTTTAAGAGTGACTTGACAACATCCACATTTACTAACTACCATTCTACCTCTCTATTTCCATTTTGTTTCTATCTTATCTATCTATCTGACGTTTTACATATCTAGCTTGGTCATTGATTTTTTTTTAAAAAAAAATTGTCTGGCTTTAATTGAATTCTGTTACAATGGATTTGGCGCCATGCAGATTGCAGAGATTTCTATATGAGTATTTTCGGATGATTGTTGTCCGGAACTCAAGCAAGTTAGACTTCTGAGTTCCAAGTATGAGGTTAGGCAAGGGATTCAAAAGGCATGGCAGCTTTTTTTTTTTTCTTTTGAGTGCAAACGAGTTTCCGCCGCATAAAACAGGATGGGACTGCTCATGACGAATTAGGCAAAAGTCTCGAAATTTGCCATAACCATGACACTGGTCTCGCATCACGCAATAGGAAAGTCATGACTGAAACTTACAGTCACTACTCCTTCACAGCAAAGATATAATCCTGACGTAGTGCTTTCCAAAGCGAAAGAAACCAATTATAAAAAGGGTAACCCATTTTTTTTCTACTTCTACATTAATAATTCCTGCTCACACATAAATTCATCATGGCTCAAAACGTTAACCAAGTTTCTTCCGATTTTCCCGGTCAAACCCAGAACCAGCCCGGTTTGCAGCATGAAATGAACCCTCACCCCATCAACTATGATATGGTCGGTGACGAAGGCAAATTGGAGCCATACAAGGCTGCTGGCAAATTGAAGGGAAAGAAGGCTATCGTTACTGGTAAGCACTAACATCGTCGCGACGGATACCTAACGCATTCAAATGATTAAACTTTGTTACGCAATTGTAGGTGGTGATTCCGGTATTGGTCGTTCTGTTGCTTTCTTGTTTGCCAAGGAAGGTGTTGATGGTCTCACCATCTTCTACCATCCTCGTGAAGAGAAGGACGCTCTCGACACCAAGAAGGATATCGAAGGCAACAACAAGTGCCAAGTCGAGACTGTCGGTTTGGACATTGGTGACGTCGAGCAAGTGAAGAAGGCTGTTCAGAAACACGTTGACAGATTCGGTACTATTGATATTCTCGTCAACAATGCCGGTGAACAGCACATTGCTGAGCACTTCAAGGATATTCCCGTCGAACAGATGCAGAGAACTTTCCAGACCAACAGTAAGTGACATTGTTTGAAGAGGTCTTATATCAGAATCGTGCTAACGAAAATCTGGTTAGTTCTCGGTATGATGTACACTACCAAGTTCTCTCTTCCTCACATGAAGAAGGGTAGCGCTATTGTCAACACCACCTCCGTTACTGCGTACCGTGGTTCTGCCAAATTGGTTGATTATTCCAGCACCAAGGGCGCCATTGTGGCCTTTACCCGTTCGTTGTCTCAGCAGCTTGCTGGTCAAATCCGTGTCAACGCTGTTGCTCCCGGCCCCATCTGGACTCCCTTGATTCCTGCCTCTTTCACCAAGGAACAAGTAGAACAGTTTGGCAAGTCTACTGCCATGGGACGAGCCGGTCAGCCTGTTGAATGCGCCACTGCCTATGTCTTCCTTGCTGGTCCTGATGCCAGCTACTTCACTGGCCAGGTCCTCCATCCCAACGGTGGTGATATCATCAACGGTTAATCTCATCCAGAAATTACTTTTTACCTGTAAATTTAATTCGTTCTTGAATGCTTCTTCCTGCATTCACAAGTAAATAAATTGTATAAGACACATGAATTCTGCGGCGTACTTTTCATTCAATGAGAATGGCATTACGTGTCGAACAAATCACGGACATTGAGCGGAGATTAAAACTTGAGCATTCATGGCATCAAGTTTACGTTATGGTTTTTCAGAGCTCCGAAATCACAGCACATGGTCTATTGTAGTCAGGTTTTATTGGAACTTTGGGATGCGGAAAAATACCTTTGTAAATGATCGTTACTACTGATATATAATGAGAGGAAGAGTGGGACTTTTTTTTATACAATACTATTACACATTAGGTCTATAAGACGTACAGATATCGGTAACTGTAGATAACACGAGGTCAATTGTAGCTTAAACTTTAGCTAACGGGCGCCGTTTGAGATTGAATTTGAGGTATACTGTGACAATAGCTGACAAGACGAACGCTAAGCCGGTAAATATCTGCTGCGCAAAGTAGGAATGTTTATTGGTAGCCGTTTGGATGGCTCCCGCTAGTGACGGTCCCAATCGTGCCGCTGTTAAAAAGAAAAGATACAGTGATATGCCTGATGGATACCGCTCTAAACCCGTTATTGTTGCCGTAATGGGAGCCACTAGCGATAGGCGATTTCCGTGAATACATGACACCAAAAAAAAAAAAAAAAAAAAAAAAAAAAAAAAACCCGAGCATCTGTTGTTCACACTTACGTAAAGAAAATACGGCGCCGCTCAGCAATCCGTAAGTGAGGATGAACATCATGAGCGCTTCATAGGATGCAGCAAAGGTCCAAATAAATAACGAGCTCATGCCACACAAAGCGAGAAATATGATATCGACATTGACGGCACCAAGATGATCACCCAGATACCCGGATAGAACGCGACCAATCACATTGACAGCTGAAAACATGGCAACGAGCACGGATCCCTGAGATGGTGATAAACCCAATTTTGTTGCATGAGCTACGAAAAAAAGAAGAGATGGCAATAAAATAAGCAGAATTTTGACCATCATCATCAATAACCGTTTTCATGAGAGGTCATTGTAAACAAATTTACCTACATGGAAGATAGAACGCCGGGATAAAATAAGCCATCATACTGAGATTGCCAGCAATACACCAAATGATGAACTTGAAATCCTTGCAAACGCTAAAGTCGACAATATTTCGCATTTGTACGGTGGACTTGGGACATATTTGTGTTTTTGGTTTCTCCCGAAGAAGAACAGTTGCCAGCGAACTGATGACAAAAGTAATAATCCCCAGAATGCGGTAGCACCTAAATAACCACATGCCCACTATAAGGTGCTCGTCCAACAACGACAACACTGCCTTCAAAAGACCATGCATCGTGCACAGTATCCTTACCATGCACCACCAAGAGATTCATTGAGGGCATTCATAATGAAAGGAAGAATCAGGCCACCGACACCTGAGCCACTGACCATCACGCCCATTGCGAATCCACGTCGTTTACGAAACCATTGAGGCGAAATTGACATGGAAACCTATGCAGGGTTATGATGTGGTTCAATGATGAAACAGTATACATTCATGCTACTCACAATATACATTAATGCTGCTCCCATACCATGGATGACGCTTTGAGTGATGTAAAGATGCCAAACCTAATAAGATGCATCAGTTTTGTAATAAAGCCTTCTCCATATTGATAATGATAATTACAGCTTTGGAAAAACTTGCAAGGATCAATCCTGCTGTCATTAAAATGGTGCCCACCAGCATGACCCATCGTGGTCCAACGTACGATGTAATTATCTGACCAATGGGACCCATTAGTCCGCAAAACGTAAACCCGATTGTTCCTACGAAGCTCAGTTGGGTGGAATCGACAGCGCCCTTGAAAACTTGACGATCATAGTAATCCTGCATGACACCTGGGCACGGACATCTATTAGATTACTGTATACACGTAACGTGCCATTTCCCTCTCCACCGATTGATATTTCGATCGTTTATCACTCGATCCAGCCCCTCTAACCCCTTGTTGGGTATGAACGAGCATGAACACCCCAATTGCCAGACACGCTTTTCCATTTTTGACCGCTGCATGTGCCCACTTTTTCCACGATCTATTTTTTTTTATGCAATATAGTTCAACCTACCCCTAATCAAACGATCCCAATTTCAAAATGTCAGAATCTGCATTGTAAAATTCGAAACCGTTCACTTACCAACTGGACAAGGTGGACATGCTAATTGCTTGAGCGAGGAAACCGCCCAATAGGATAAACCATCGGTAGGGATCTTCCGGCTCATCATGAGCGCTGTCGTCATCGTCGCTTACGCTTTCATTATTGGAGGCCGTTTCCTTGTCTAGCTTTTGTGACAGATAGCCAGAATCCGATAAACGAGCCAGCATCATACGAGGCACTATAAAATAATCAACCGCATAAACATGGCTGTGATAAATTGCGAGTGATTGATCCGAGAATTACGTTTGGAATTACTATATAGGGTGCTGTCACTAGTAATGCCACTCTCATTATACAGAGTGGCGTCGTCCTCTGTTGATGCATCGTTTACGGGAATGGGTGAATGTTGTTCTGGAGGTGGGTAATGCATGCCAAACATTTGAGCGATAAAAATGAAGTGAAGAATGAAAATAAATATTTTTAATCTTGAATTTTTTTTTCTGCTAGTTTTGTGTTTTCTGTGTGCACGAGTTTCATGGAGAACCATGAATGGTTTATATAGCAATCTTTTTTTTTCTGCAAACAACGAGCGAGCGTGACCGGGGGACGGGGCAGAGTTGGGAAAAAAGGGGAACGGGCTTTCACCGCGTTTCCGTTATAAGGTTATAAGGGAGCTGTTCCTTTTGTTTCCCATACGGAACCACCCAACGGCAATCCTGCTACTTGTCATTCTCAGTGCACACGCTCATTACTGTTCGTGGGAATTTGGACTTAAATAAAAGCTTATATGTCATTACAATTATGCGGAAAATGCATACTACTTTTATTCTATTTCTAGCAGCATGCAAAAGCCCACGTAATCACTTTGCAAGCTTCGTTTTGATTTCGGAGAAATTCCTTTCCCGATTGGGCTATTATTTGCTGCTTCTTTTCTGTTTATGTTCATTACCAAGTAGTGCTTACAAGGATAAATGGTTCTAATACAAAAGTAACCGAGAAACACGAGATGCTGTTGGAAGCAGCTCCAATATGGCTGGATGGAGGTGTTTCATACAACCATGGAGATCTTCAGGGTCATACAGCTCCCGTCGATCCCATGTCAGGAATCATCTCTATTTGGCATATCCTTCTTTTTTTTTTTGTCGAAAACCTGTATTGATTCTTGCTTTCAAAACACAGATTGATTTTGAACTAAAAATTCTTCTTAAAATGTCATGGTCTTAACGATAATGAGGATCCTGATTTCCGTTCACCTGGATTTCGTGTGCGGACATTGAAACGAATGCATTCGAAAAGAAAAAAAAAAAAAAAAAAAAAAAAAAAAAAAAAACTAAAAAGGGCAAAAGACAATCAACAAGAAAACGTCCAGAAAAGGGGCGCTGAACTGTCATAACACAGATTTAACTATCTCTCCTAAGTCAACTTGGCCGATCAATTGCCATGTAAGGATATCATTGATTTTACTTTCAGCGCTAAAGTCGGTGATAAACTATTGGACGCCTTTGCCATTGATCTCCAGTTGTGCTGTTCTGGATTCTGGTCGCCTTGCCAAAATTATGCTTCCTCTATCTTTTTGGATATGCTAAGAAACTCTAATAGCCCATGATAAGAAATGTTTCGACGTCGGATCCCGTTGCAAAAAAGTAAGAGTGACATGAATTTGAGACGCCATGATGATATCATCCATCAATGTCACGCAGTTGGTTGTTCGATAAACCAATACTGCCCGATCATTATGGAATTGGCCCAAAATCCAATGGTTTCGAAATAGGCACAATGTTACCCATGATATCATCATACCTCATATCCACGAAAATCTTCTGATAAACTTATTAATTCAAGGCAAATAACTGTGAAAGCCATGACGAAACAGTCGTTAAAATGCTAACATTGAGTCATCGGCACATCGAAAGGACAAGTGATGGTTCAGTCGTCCAACAAATTTACAGCACAAGGCATGATGAATAAAACACGATCGGGTTGGATCCAGGGGCTCAAACTAGCGGCCATTGTTTCCTCTGCGTTTATCATCATGGTGGCCAGGCACACTGAAAATGGGCCACTGATTCCACGCAGTAATATGTCTGTGCTTGTCATCATACAGTAGCATTACCGATCACCGTTTCAAACGAATCAAAACTGATGCATAAAAAAGATAAGAGGCAGGAGAAGCTCGTTCTCAAATAAGCGGTGAACCAGAGAATGTTAATGTTGACAGCAATTCAGATTAGCGATTGGTAATATATGGTTAATCCGATCTCGCCCATTGCTTGAACAAGCCGGTTTCCTTCACCATGGCAAAATCCTGGGGTAGACTACCCTGCGACGAAATACCTTCTTGTTCACCTACAGATTAAGGCGTGGCATACGTGGTGCTCACATGGTTTGGTATGTATTGGAAGAATACGATAATGAATAACTGTATATAAACTTTTGAGTGTATGTCTTATGGCATTGGCCTGACGACGCCGGTGGATTGAAGCGAATTGCTTACGTCCAGGGTTGTCTTACTCTGGACTTTCTTGCATAGCCTTTCTTGGTATGAATTAACCAATCAAATTGCTCATCTCTAAGGTTAACCAACTCTGGACTCTTCCCTTGGTTACCGCTTTTAACCTGCATGCAGTATCTGACTGCTGATGGATGCTCTCGAGTTTTTATCAAAAGCACAAGGTTTTTCTAGAGGTTTCATTGCAGTGAATTGAACCAATGAAAGCTCATCAAAAAACATCGCAGGAAAATAGTCACGGTTAAACTAAGCCTTTTGCACCAAATATGGGTATGAAAAGAACCCATTTTCGCATGAGAGGATTTCCCAGGGCTTTTGTGAGAGAGGTCCCTTGGACGTGTCATTCTCGAGCATCATCTTTAATGTGCAAAAACGGAAATAAAAGATAAGAACTACTAAATGCCAGTTGCTACGTATTGACATTTTCGGTTACTTCATTCCCTTCACTTCGTAACATCCTGTTACAGTTTGCTCTAGTGAATTAAAGCTTTCATTGGGTGGCAACCTTGAAATGAATGATGTTGGCAAACAATAAAATTGCCGAATATGATTTTGAACGATATTATGAAGCAAAACTAGAATATATGACTGGTGATCAAAGCATTCATTTAAGGTTGAACTAGAAGTACCAAAACGCGGGATTCCCTTGAATAAAAAGCATTCCATCACACCGCGTTTTTTCAACTGAATAAACTGATTGTAGTCCACATTGGACAAACAGGCTTCCGATTGAAGCCAAAAGGACAATGCTGCTAATTCCTGAACCATTCCTTCTTCACTTGTTGATTTGAACATTAAACCTCAAAAGACCACGGAAAAAAACACCAGTTTTTTTTATATGCACTCGCATCAAAATTCTATTCACAGAGAACAGGCTAACAGATGCTCTACTTTGCTTGAAAACCACAAGCCAAACCCCCAAGAGGGTATAGGCGATAAAAGCCCAAAAAAAGGTTTTACAGATTTTTGATTGTTTATCTTTTTTAGTTTGCCTTTCTGCGGAAAGAAGAACCTTCGGTCAAGCGAGCACGACCACCAGTGGGCTGGCACAAGACGGTACCGCAAGAGGAGCACAAGACAACGGTCTGTGCGTGGCTGAAGACAGTGCTGATGTTCAAGCAACCTATACAACAACCACACGAATCCACATCAATATCAACTTGCTTCCTTTTGAATCGTCCACATGACAGCATTTTAAAACTTACCAGGGCACTTCACATCCATGAAGTAAGAGTTGGGAGACTGGACGAGTCTCTTGAGCTTGTGGGAGCGCTTCTCGTGTTCAACAGAAGGGTTAAGAAGATCGACGGCCAACTAAAAACAAATTCAAAGTTTAGTTTCTGAAAGAACTCCCTTGCCCATAAAATTGAATGAAGCGAGTTGGAGAGAAAACGGATGAAAAGAGAGAGAGCGTCGAAAGCGAGTTGCAAAGTTCAATCGCAAGTAACCGTTGTCTTGTTGTTTTTTTGTCAAGAACCGTAGTAAGTCTTGAATAGCTGCGTACTGCGTTCGTTACTGAATGGGAACATTGCCGAATTCCATCAAGTGGGTGGGTGGAGATCGGTGGGATGGAGGACCAAAGGTTTATCCATCCAAAATATCCATCCATCCATCCATCGTGCATCTTTCTTTCTCTTCATTCATATCGTCCTGTTTTCATCCGTTTTCTCTCTTTGGCTTTGCATAACCGATGGATTGAACTGTACTTACAGTCATGTTGTGTGTCGAAGGCTCGGTGAAAAGGGAGGAACTCACATCCTGCCACCGGTTCCAATTTCTTTTGTATTCGAGTCCAGCAAATGATTGGTTATTCACACTCCATTTCAATTTCCGCCAAGTTAACCATATGACTGTCCTGTCCGCCTAATGCACGAATGATATTCGCACAAATCTTGGGAATATTGCTGCGGTTCGATGTATTCCTTCCTATTGCTGCGGCTACATTGAGAAAACACAGAAAACCATTGGATGAGCCAACATAGTTGGCGCTAAAAGTTTTCATGCCATCTGATCGAATGTTGTAGAAACTGCTCGATGATGTTGGGAAAATTCTCGACTCTTCACCAAGTCCGCTAATTCTTACGCGTAGTCGACACACCGTCCTGATATCCAATACTAAATTATGAGCAGATGATGAGGAACTGAACCTTGGGTCATTATCTCCTATCGGTAGATATGTGATCTCTAGAATAAAGAAATGAAATCAAACAATGTACAAATGGAGAAACACCCCAATGGGTCGAGTACAACGCAACAATCTGTGATCTATTACTGTATACTGTTTATTCTTTAAACATTGTATGTTTCAAATGATACTGTTTTTGTCATGTGTTTTTCTAAAACGCCCATTCAAATTGCCTTGCCAACGCTTTACGGCGTCCACTTAATTTGCCCGCAGCATTCAATGCTTGCACACGAGCACGAACGGCGGTCCAGACATGGTGTGTATCCTTGTTGGTGTCTTTGTACGTCTTGACCATCCATCGCAAGTTAGAAACGTTTTCTTCCCGAAGCTTCTTCAGCGCCAAAATACGTTGTTTACGACGCCACATGCCTCGGCCCAAAACCACCGCGTCAAACAATCGCCAGCGACCGATCAAGTCCTTGAAATCCTCATATCGTTCATCAATGGATACAACATGGTACCAAACAAACACGCCCAACGTTGCAAGCGCTACAAAGAATCCAAAGAAGGTGCCTCCAAACAAAGCATACCATGCCCATAAAAACGCGATCATGTAGATCAGCGGTACCAGGGCCAGACCAAAGAAGATTTTGTTCTGAGCCCGCACTTCTTCATAGATCTCAAACTTTCCTGCAAAGTAGCCAGCCACGTATAAAGGCAAGTGTGCGACCAATCCCGGGAGAAACAAGGGTAAATCAATCAGCGAAGCAACAGTTCGTCGAAGCAGTTCAATCGTGGTGCTTGCTGCCGTAATGTTCTTTTCATTGTACTTGGCAATATGGGAATCCTTCAAGCCCAACAGATCCAGTTCCAGTTTGTAGATCTTTAGGCTATGTTGCAACGACTCCACTTCCGGTGTCTTTTTACCGAGGTCGATCATGGCATTGATAAGACTATCCGATAACACGCTTTTTTAGTCACGGCTGTCATTCATGATCATGGATCCCGGAAACGTCCCAACGACACAGTTTACCTTTGCGTCACATCCACATAATCCTTCATAATACCATGTTCACCGGGGAACAATAACCATCGAGCCATTTCGGCCGCATCACGAACGTCCCAATTGGGCGCATTCACCGTCAAGGCACGGATAGATGTTTCGATATCCTTCGTCAGCTGCTTGGCTGCCTTTTTGGGGTCCTCAGCATAAGTGGCCATATACGAGTCGACGGTAATTGGCTTGCCATATCTGTAACCACGATGGCCCTTAGTCAAACCCTCCCAGTTGCCTCCCCAACCAGTTGGGGGTTATTGTTTCCACCTACCTCACAATGACTGTACTACGATATTTTGACTTTTCGGGATACACAATGCCTACCGGCAGCACGGTCGCTTTTTGTGGGATTTTACCTTCGGCATTGGGACGAGGATCCTCAGTGACAAGTTTAGCATATTCGAGAGCAGCCTACTCGCCTAGATGAGTGAATGTTGTTCGTTGTTTTTCCCTGTTTTCAACGTGAGAGCTAATGGCGGGAAGCTTACAAAACTAGTACCGTCCTTGAAGGTGCCTAAACAAGGCAAGGTATGACTTGTACCCTCTGGGAATACTGCGATGGCTTCGTTGAGACGCAAGACTTCATAAGTGGCGGCATATAATAGGGTGTTATTTTTCGTGGTGCGATCGACAGGGACGACTCCACAATTCTCCAAGAATCGTTTGGCTTGGGGATGCTTGAACATGGTATCTTTGGCCCAATAGTGGAGTGGGCGATTCTCGGGAAATGTGACGGATAACACAGCCGGATCGATAATCATATTATGATGAGTCGCAGCTCTTTATGAAAACAGTCGTAAGAAACGAGGGATGAAGTGTGCACAATAGAGAAAGGTCAACCTACACAATAAGAGGGCCTTCGCTTGGCACATTATGAATGTTCTCCGTTTTAATCTCGCTAAAGAAGGACCAAAGGGCACTTCGAGATATTTGAACAACAATATCGTGTCCGACACCAAACGGCATGACCAAAAATAAAAGCAAGAGATACTCAAAAGAAAGAGTACAAAAAAGTGCCTCGTTACAAGCCAGAAACACACTTTTTTGGGGACGGAACAAAAAATAAACTCCCGCCCGTTGCTAATTTCACATGCGGTGCTTATTGTTGCCCATTTTGTATTCAGAACAAAAAAACGCGCATCGACCGATTTCTGTTGAAAACTTTTTTGTTTTTTTACCTTTGATAACATCCGTTGTTACTATGCTTTTGTGCAGCTAGTATACATTAAATGCGTTACTGCCCATAGCTTGCTCTGATGACCTTGGTCACATGAATCTTCCTGTGCCAGATGATTCATCTACTTGACAACATTGATAATTCAGGAAATTTCCATTTATAACGTTTATGAGACCAATTCATAGTTCATCATTGCTTCTACGATGGTACAAATCTTTGGGTGAAAAATCTCTTTTTCTGAAGGCATGTTTGATTTAAGCGGTAGGATTCCCTGTTAGGATTATGGAACCTCTCTAACCGTTAGCCAGGGCACAGGTTCGTAGACAAATGGGAATAAGAAACGCCTACGAGGGAAAAGGTCGAGGTGGAGAAACAATCGTGTATGAACCTTTACCTATCAGACCTGGTATTTAGCGGCAGTACTCAAGAGCGTGCTTCTATCAAATGCGGAAGATGATCGCAACGAATATGCATGACTTGAAACTGATATGATTGCATAATCTGGCGTTGCCCAGAACCAGTGGACGAACATGGAAGGTTTGTGACACTTACGCTTGGCAGTCAGCTCTTGTTTTGCTATACGCGTATTGCGGTTAGGTACGCCTCAAATGTAAGCTTTTGTAGTAAAGAAAAACGTAGCCATTGTCGTTGTTGGAAGCACTTGTTGGGCGGATGGTTTTATCATCAGAGTGGAATCATTATCCCGCACAGCCAGGGTCGGAAACACGTTGACTTGGCAAAATTCACCTCAGCCAAGAAAGCCGCGAATTCGTAGTCCGCCACTGCGTCATGACTGGGCAGTGCTTCTTGAAGGAAGGGGATCGTTTCCATCGTCCTTTCTTTCCTTACTCGAATTCCACTCTCAGAATGGACTCTCATCTTATCAAGACAGGTAAAAACGCTGGAGTGGCAATATCTATGTTCTCTTATATTCATTTGGGTATCATCTCCAGTCAACAAGCTACAGGACGCTTTCTCGACCGTCGGTGTCCATAATCCCGTAGACTTGCCACAAATTACCGTCATCGGTTCGCAATCCAGTGGCAAGAGTTCCGTACTAGAAAACATTGTAGGACGCGACTTTTTACCTCGTGGTACTGGTATCGTTACTCGTCGTCCCTTGGTAAGTCCATTTCACACGAGAAATGATAAAGAAAAAAAAAAAGAAAGACCGTATACCCCGACATGCCTTTTACTCACTTGCTGGTGATAAGATTCTTCAACTCATTAATAGACCCGCTACCGCCAAACCGAATGGCACTACCGATGATGCACCGAAAACCAATGACCACGAAGACCCTGATGAATGGGGTGAATTCCTTCATCTGCCCGGTCAAAAATTCCATAATTTTGATAAAATTAGAGAAGAAATTGTAAAGGATACAGAACTCAAGACGGGCAAGAACTTGGGTAATTCATCTCAATATGACCAAGAATACGCGTATTGGTACAATGGAATTAACTGTCCAAAACAAATGGTTAGGCATTTCTCCACAACCGATCAACTTGAGAATCTTTTCTCCCAACGTGTTAACTTTGACCATGGTGGATCTTCCCGGTTTGACAAAGGTAATTTTTGATGGGAATGACATGATGATGGGATGCATCCCATGACTTTTGTATTCACCTCATGTTCCAGGTCCCTGTGGGAGATCAACCAAAAGATATCGAGAAACAAATCAAGGAGATGATTCTGAAATATATCACGAAACCCAATGCGATTATTCTCGCCGTGACAGCAGCTAATACCGACTTGGCTAATTCCGATGGCTTGAAGCTCGCACGTGAGGTGGACCCTGAAGGATTGAGAACGATTGGTGTCTTGACAAAGATCGATTTGATGGATCAAGGCACCGATGTTATCGATATTCTCGCGGGTAGGGTGATTCCCTTGCGATTAGGTAAGCAAAAAGAAAAACGTAACGCCAAATCCTATGGATATTTGCTTAGATCTCTAACTTTAATCTAGGCTATGTTCCTGTCGTCAATCGCGGTCAGCGCGATATTGAAAGCAAAAAGTCCATCACAAAGGCCCTTGAAGCTGAACGTGAATATTTCGAAAACCATCCTTCTTATCGAAGCAAGGCTCAGTATTGCGGTACACCCTTCTTGGCCCGAAAGTTGAACATGGTAACAATTCGCGTTATCGCACAAGCATTACGAAATCCTTGCTCACTTTTGATTTTTTTTTTCCTGTAGATTTTGATGCATCATATTCGAAACACGTTGCCGGAGATCAAAGCGAAAATCCAAACGGCACTTAGCAAATATCAACAGGAACTTTTACAGCTGGGCGATGTATTGGGCGATGGCTCCAGTAATCAAGCCAATCTTGTCTTGAACATCATCACCGAGTTTTGCACGGAATTCCGCACGATCATTGATGGTAATTCCAATGACCTGTCAAGCTTTGAACTGTCTGGTGGTGCTCGTATTAGTTTCGTTTTCCATGAGTTATATGCCAATGGTGTGAAAAGTGTCGACCCCTTGGATCAGATCAAAGATGTCGATATTCGTACCATCCTTTACAATTCTTCGGTAAGTGCCGCGTAGCAAAAAAAGAAACATGATTCGATTCCTGTTCTAATCTTCAATGGAACTGCCAGGGTTCATCACCTGCATTGTTCGTAGCCACCACCGCGTTCGAAGTCATTATCAAAAAGCAGATTAAGCGCTTGGAAGAACCTAGTGTGAAATGTATCAACATGGTCTACGACGAACTTGTCCGAATTCTGGGACAGCTACTCAACAAACAGGTAATACCCATAAAATCATGGAATGATGATTGGAAAGTCAGTTTATCAATTTGAAATACAGTTCTTCAAGCGATTCCCCAACCTGAAAGATAAATTCTACTCGGTGGTACTGGCCTTTTTCAAAAAAGCACTCACACCTACCACGAAGCTCGTTTCCGATCTGGTTTCGTACGTATCATTTTACTCTAAAGTAACCTGGCGCACATAACTGACCTGCCATGCTTAGGATGGAGGCGTGCTACATTAACACTGCTCACCCTGACTTTTTGAATGGTCATCAAGCCATTGCCCTTGTGAACGAACAAATTCAAGGACCAAAGCAAATCCAGCAAGCCGGCGATGAGCGTCATGCCAAACCGGTGAAATCCTCACAACAGATCAGTGCTCTTCAAACAAGCAATTCCAGCACATCAAGCGAGAAAGAAAACGATGGATCCTTCTTTGGAAGCTTCTTCTCTGGTCCCAAGAAACCCAAGAAAATCGGTGGTTTGATGGATGCTGTATGTGCCGTCCCATTTGCATTCGATGTGTGTAGCAAGTCAAGTCATATGTACTAATGGGTTGGTTTTATTCTTCCTCGTAGCCTCCACCTACTCTCAAGGCAACGGGGGCTCTTTCAGAACGCGAGTACATGGAAACTGAAGTGATCAGTAAGTCTATTAGGATTAGAATGGTTTGCAAAGGTAACAGCTGAAATGCTCATCGTACTCTATAGAACTGCTGATCCAATCGTACTACAACATTGTGAAACGCACCATGATTGATATGGTGCCAAAAGCAATTATGCTCAATCTTGTCAGCCATGCAAAGGAGGAACTTCAACGCGAACTTTTGTCAGAGTTGTATAAAGCTGATGTGTTGGATGAACTTTTGCAGGAATCCGAATTTACGCAACAAAGACGAAAAGAGTGCAAGAAGATGATTGAAGTAAGTAGATCAATCATGGTGTCAAGTTCTTACTTTATGGAATGCTGAGACTCTCCTTTTTTGTTTAGGCGTTGCAAAAGGCAGACGAAATTGTTGGATCCGTGTAGATTTCGCCAATGAAATAGCAGCTAAAGAAATGCATCTCATTTTTACCCCATATATGATGCTTATTCGTCGGAAGTGATTCTTCTGCTGCATGAAGCTAAACTATATGATGATTTTTAAAAATAAGGAGTTTGAGTTGATGCATAAGTCTGGTATAACTTTTAGGATCTGTTGTGGCCGCTTTATTTTGAGCTGTGCAGAATTCGGCGGAGTTGTCATCCAACAGGGGAAGAAGGATGGGCAGCATGGACCAAAAAAAAAAAATTCAACCTTTTTTCTTGCTGATCCTCTGCTCATGGTGTGTCGACAGTTACTGTCAAGGTTGTCTACCTGGCCTTGTCTACAATCTAAATCATGGCAAACATACTACATGTTATCTTCTATTTCTCTGCGTCAGAGTAAGTTATAGCAAGGGCATGGCTATTTCAATCTTGTTACTGACGAGGAACAACAGATCGCTCCTTTCTGACATCGTTGCCTGTGTCGTTGCAAAAAACCATGGCATTTTGTGGCCAAGACAATGCAACCAAGAAAACTGTAATATCCTGTCAAGGAAGACTCCACTTTGCAACTGATTAACTTGGCCCTTTTTTCACAGAACAACTCTACTTTTGCGTTAAAAACACCGAAAGGCACTCGCGATTACAATGACAGGGAAATGGCCGTCCGTGAAAAGATGTTCTCGACAATAGCGTCCATCTTCAAACGCCATGGAGCCGTTACTATCGATACCCCTGTGTTTGAATTGACCGAGATCTTGGCCGGCAAATACGGCGAAGACAGCAAACTCATTTACGATTTGGCCTACCAAGGCGGTGAGCAATGTTCCTTACGCTATGACTTGACCGTGCCTTTTGCTCGTTTTTTGGCAATGAACGGAAAAGAATACCAGAATATCAAACGGTACCATATTGCCAAGGTTTATCGTCGTGATCAGCCTTCCATGAGCAAAGGTCGCCTGCGCGAATTTTATCAATGCGATTTCGATATTGCCGGTACCTATGATCCCATGATTCCCGATGCCGAGGTTCTAAGGATATTGTGCGAAACACTGGATGCATTGGACATCAAGAAATACACGATCAAGCTGAATCATCGTAAAATCTTGGATGGTATCTTTGAGCTGTGTGGTGTGCCTGCCGATTCGATTCGCAGTATCTCATCTGCCGTGGATAAATTGGACAAATTACCGTGGTCCGACGTAAAGAAGGAAATGACGGATGAAAAAGGGTTGGCAGCTGAAGTGGCCGACAAGATTGGAGAATATGTTCAACTCAAGGGCAACCATCTACTGCTGGATCGCTTGTATGATGATATGAAGTTGGTCAACAACGGAAAAGCGTCGGAAGGTTTGCAAGATATGAAACTGCTGCTGGATTATCTGGATGTATTTGGTATCCGTGATAAAATATCGTTCGATCTGTCTCTTGCACGTGGCTTGGATTATTATACGGGCATCATCTATGAGGCCATCACGGAGGAGGCCACGGACGGTGTTGGTTCGATTGCAGCCGGTGGTCGTTATGACAATCTGGTTGGTATGTTTTCAGGAACAAACAAGAAAGGCAAGCCGTCACTGCAGATCCCTTGTGTCGGCGTTTCCATTGGCGTTGAAAGAGTATTCTCCATCCTCATGGCGCGACAACAGGCGACAAAGAGTAAGGCCACCGAAGTGTATGTGATGTCGGTAGGCGGTTCGTTGCTGAAAGATCGCATGCGTATTGCCCGAGAACTCTGGGATGCGGGAATCAATGCATCCTTCATGTTCAAAAACAAAGCAAAGCTGGACAAGCAGTTCACTGCGTGCGAAAAGGATCAGATTCCTTTGGCAGTGATCATTGGTGAAGATGAGCTGAATCAGAACGTTGTAAAAATCAAGGATATGCGACAAAAAGATGAAGCACAAGGCGGCGGTATCACCGTAGAACGCAATAGCATGATACGGGAGCTCAAAGCCCGATTGTAAATAGACTCAACTGTACAGTGCATATACCGTAGATCTTTCTTCTTCTCCTTCATCATAATTTCATTAAAAGAAAAAAAGCCATTCATTCCTCTCTTCTTGTGGAACTTCCATTCAACTACTATTCAAATACTTTATGACAATGCCTTTACAATTATTTTATCTTACACTTTTTCTTTTTTTTTTTAAAAAAAAGTTACGATGTTACATTGATAGAGCGGTCACGTTGCTTCAGGACCTGGGCAACACTATTGCGAAGCTCGATACGTAGTACACTTAAGAGATGTCGCAAGGCTTCTGATACGTTAAAACTGGGATGAACATGGCGGAACAAAAGACGAACAAGGTTTTCGACCTTGTCTGCTGTGCAATAACTGACAGGATACTTGGCAAAAAAACTGGCAAAAGCGGCAATGAACAAATCTTGGTCAGAGGTATTGAGAAGGACACCCGCCAGTGACTTTGGTGTGATGACCCAGTCAAGCGAGTTCAGTTGCGCTAGCAGATCCTGTGAGGGTGTAGATGCAAAGGCGACATCGAGCAATAGAGACAGCACCGCATCCCACAAACACCGTCGAGCACTTGGATCGAATTCAAATATGGGTGCTATGATCATGTAGTGATGGCGATCGGTATATGCGTATCGTAATAAACTGCGTAGTGATATCGGGGCCAGGATCGGTGCGGGTATAAATGCGTGATTGTCGATCAACTCTTTTCTTTCATGACAGGTAGATGCCAAGAACGAGCTGAGATCACCGTTGATTTCTTTATTTTGAATATGCGAGTAATGTTGCATCCCTGCATACATGAGCATGGCATATCCAGAAAATGGAACTTGCTGGGCAACATCGACGAACAACGAACCGCCTTTGGGTAACATATTCGCAGAGGTGGCCGCTTTACCATAAATCATTAACATGGCTTGTAAAAGGCATCGGGGGATCAGCGCGCCCATATTGAGCAACTGCTGAATGAACGGACCGTCACATCGTTGCGACATGGATAAAATACAATAGTAGAGAACGAAACGTTTGCCGAACCGGTTCATAGCCCAACAGGCGATGGCTCGGCGTGACTTGGCCACCATACGGAATCGTCGACAGGTTAGTGAGAATTGCTGGATAGTAGAGAGATTGTCGAGGTTTTCAAAGATACATGATAGAATTTCTTCGGGGACTCTTGAGAAAGGATCGACATGATGATCAAACTGCTTTTTTTCGGCACGCACGTTCATCCGTGGAAATCTGAAAACAGTTGGTATTCTTCTCAATTTCGGAGTAATACGCACCATTATGGGAATATAAAATCAACTGAGAAAACGAAGAAAATAAGTAACAGAAAAGATAGAATACAGAAAGAATTAAAAAAAAAAGGAGAAAGAAGGAGTAGTAATTGGAACAGACCACAACCGCACTTCTTATTCCTGGGATTCTGCGTACATTTTTTATCATGCTGTAGGCAGCAGAATATGCGGCGAGCAAGGAATTAGCGACAGCTTCCTTGAAATCTTTATGCAAGGCACGTGCTACGATGATTGGTTGAAAAAATAAGCGACCAGCACTCTAGATAATCATTTTGTGTTCCTCATGATCCCCATTCATTGGCGACCCACCACATCCATTCTTTCTGTTTCCTCTGCACTCGTGGTTCGATGGCGTGATAAACAGTAGCATGATCCTCCCTCCCCCTCCCTAGTACTTTGGAAACATGCACCAATAGTGAAATATTGATAAACTTTAAGATCTATCGCTGATTAAACACCATTGATACATAAGACCACTGACGCCATTACGAAGATCCCTTTTTGAATAAAGTTTATTTTTAAGCATGTGGTTTCTTTTCCAGCAAAGTTTGCACCAGCGGCCAAATTTGTTTACGTGACATTTTGATGGCTCCTTGATTGTAAAAGCTGATTCGTCCATTTTCACTGTCGTACTGAAAAGGCAAACTTGTCAATTCAACATCCTTCATATCTTCCATTTCTTTCTTTATCGGCAAGAGACAGTCCTTGGCGATGAAAAATGCCAGTTCACGCTCATAGACACCATTCTTTGTTTCTTTCGCATGATCGTACGAGGTTAAAATGATTTCCAGATCCAATTTTCTCTCCTTCACAAAGTCCCAGGTCGATTCGATCATTTGCTCTATCCCGTCTCGTTCCGTCCATGCCTGCAGATACCACGACATTGAACTGGTACCCACACGATAACCATTCACAACAAATTCTTTGTAATCTTTGCGAAGAAGATCTCGGCAGCAGAGATGCTGTACGCGTGATTTGACAGTCTCGATTTGATCGTAGTAATCGTTGCTTGTTGTCATGGTGTCGCTTGCTTTAAATTCGGATCCACCGAGAAAGTCATACACTTCGACATCTGTTTCGGTGGTCTTGCCCAGTTCCCATCGCAACCCGATGGTATCCACGAGAATGGGTGCCAAAGCTAGCTTTGTGATAGCATGCTTATACTGAGTGTTATTGTGCAACACATCCATAAAGTGTACAATAACGAGAGACATGCATGATCCAACCATCGAAATTTGACGAAGAGGAGAGTCCAGATAATATTTTTCGTCGACATGATGATCTAATACGCCCACTACACGGTTCGACCATTTCGCCTCATCAAACGGTGGCGTTAACCGATTGTGATCGATCAACACTACCTTGGTCGTCTCAGGGAAGGCGTCCAGATCAACCTTATCAATGCAGATAAGGTTTGACACGTCGACACCGGCTTGTTCAAAAACCCAGTTGACTTCCGGTCGCAAAGCCAAGTCTTCACCAGGTACTTTCACTAGAGGTATATACACAGAAGCATTGTCTGATTGCTGACTGAGAAATGCGAATAATAGAGAAGAGATTATGGAATCCAAATCTGTCAAGATGCATAATATATGAGTATCATCCTATTAACAACAACCACTTTGTCGAGAATATACCAGCCGAGTCATTGCCTGTCACAATGATGAGCGATTTGGTATCGTCAGGACGGGTGATGTGTTGCTTTGCCTGAATGAGAAAGTCGTCTAACAGATGGGTCATGTCTAAACGGTCAAGAAAGAAGAAAAAGAAAGTTGGGCAAATAAGCGGAGCATGAACCTCATTATTGTGTATCGGCATTTGTTCACCATGGGGTTTTTTCAATAGAGATATTTCACTTGTATCTACTTTATAGCAGGCACATCATTTATTCTTGGTTATCTTTATACTGACTAGTCGCTCTACCAAGCTCAAATAGACAATGCATAATCAACCCCCATGGCCAGTGTTAATGGTCCATGTCAAAAGGGCGCCGATGGCGGAATAATAATAAAAAAAAAAAAAAAAGTCGACCGTTTCGAGGTAGGAAGCAGTCACGGTCATCCACAAACAAATGTTGACAGGGCGGGTTGAGCTTTATTTTCCCTGTTGCCTATTTCTTTGAACACAGCATTCTCCACCATGTTTCGCTTCAAACAACCATTGGAACGTTTAGGTATAAACTTGGCTAAATTCGGAAGTTGACATTGGATATAGATACTGATAGGGCTTATTGTTACAGCGATACGCACCCCCGTCTGTTCCATTCTCAGAAACGAATTCCACGGATCAGCAGTGGCCTGTGCCAAGAAGCATCCGAAACAGATCAAAAAGGAGAACTTGGCTAAACGAGCCGCCAAAGCTGCCGAGTTTGAACGTACGAAGCCTTCTCCCATCGTTTCTCAGTCGGCTCCCTTTTTCAACACTTTGCATACACCTGAAAGTGCCTACAACGGTTCCAGCGACGACTACCAACACTTCTTGACCCAAGCCGATAAGCAATTCATCTTTGAGCAGACGCCCAAAGACACCATCGAGTCAAGTCACCTTGCTGCTGTGGACGGTGTCGAGGAAGCATTGAAACATGAACAAGCCAAAATCGACGCAGTAAAAAAAATCGTCAGCTTGCAAAATGGTAACGCAAAGGCAGTCCAGTTATGGAATATCCAAAAGGCCATTGAATGGTTTCAACGGAAAGAAGGTGATACCGGCAGTCCAGAAGTGCAAGGTAAGAAAATGGCAAGATTCATTGAATATCCCCCGTGCTGGCGCTTAATCGCTTTGTTTTTAGCTGCCATCTTGACCGTCCGTATACACAACCTTCACTCTCATTTGCAGCAACATCGCAAAGATAACCACAACTACCGCCAACTCCGTCTGATGGTCCATCAGCGAGCAAAACTTCTCAAGTACTTGAAATCAAAGAGCTTAGAAAGATATCAGACATGCTTAGACAATCTCGGATTGCAGCCTAGAGCTGTGGAAGGCGAAATCACTTTGTAAACAATAATAAATAGACATCACAATGAAGTACACAGACTAGTTGAAGGTGGAGGACGCAGCTCAAACCATTTGCACCCGCATATCGATCAGTCAATCAATCAAGAAAAAGAAAAAATGGAAGAATACTGTTTAGCGACTGTTATTTGGTTTTCAATTCCTGTTTTCGCTCTGTCCGGTTTTACTTGAACCATCCATGGCCGCCACCTGGTTTGATTTTGTTTTTGTTAGTGAAATATAAGATTTAGGGAAGCTTCAAGTGAATTCCTTACCTTGGTTGTAACTATTCTGTTTGCCAGGTGACAAGAAGGATCCTATTGCGCCAAAAGGCGATTGCTGTTGAGGTGGCGGTGGGGGATAATAGCCCTACATTGGGTTTTTGGTAAGTCCTTTCATACGCCCGTGATTTTTCAGTAGATGATGAAACATACCTGGGCATAGCCTCCATGGCCATGATGTGGAGGTTTGTGTTTATCATGACCGAAAAATTTATTTGCTGCATAACTAGACGAGAATCGCGATGAGTTTGTGCAAAATATAGCATTTCGAAACTAGGCTGACAAATTTACCCGAGTAATGCACCCGCAACGGCGCCGCCTGCTACTGATCCCATGCCTCGTTCTCCATCAGGACCTACAGGTTGACCTTGTCCGGGTTGTTGGCTCTGATTTTCAATAGTATAAGGCTGCTGACCAGAAGGTGTCGTTCCCGCATAAGCTTGATTTCCGTAAGCATTCTTTTCGTTGCCGGCATAGCTCTGTGCTTGACCAGGGCTGGAAGCGGGAGGATAGGCAGGGCTGCTGGGTGGATAAGTTTGTGGACTACCGGAAGAACTGGGATAGGGTTGTGAACCATAAGAAGCAGGATAGCCATATGGACTGGGATCGGCACTGGTGGACGGCATGCCAGGTATGCCGCTTGGCATAGCACTGGGCATAGTGTTAGGTACAGCATTAGGCATTCCGCTAGGCATAGCACTTGGCATGGCGAGTCCACCAACGGCACCTCCGGGGCCACTGTTTGATCCCACTGGAGGCTCCCATTGCGTCCTGCCAGAAGCTTGTTCAATGAAGTAGTAGCGCTGTGAGTTGGGATCCCACACAGCTACCCTATTTCGAGTTTTAGTCTCCGTTATGGTGAATAATTAAAAGCTTTAGAAGAGCTATTTACCATCCTTCTGGAACAGGCGGTGGAGGATATGGACCTTGTGGGGGAGCGTTCATTTTGCAAAGAATAGAGAGAAAAGCGTGGTTTGCAAGCGAAATGTCAGGTCTCCAAAAATAGTCATTTGAGGCTCAGGTTCGTTAGAATATCCAATCATTGCACCTTGTGTTCCCCAGGCTTTCCTTTTTCGACTTGGCGCACTTCTGACAAATCGTACCATTGTGATTCAACATACAAACAGTGTTTGCGCAGCTGTGCATACTCTTTTTTCATGTGTGTTGAGCGTGTACTTTATCATTGTGATGCACAAATAGAGAATACCGTTGTTGAACAGTTTCAGCTGGTTGCGCGAGGGGCCAAGTATAAGGCACTGATAGAAATTTTTGAACGCTTGCGCTAAAAATGGCAATGTCTTACCTATTTGCATGGATCAAGCATACCTTATCTTGGCGAAATTTGTATCGCTAAAATTCTTGTAGGCAGAATCCCTATTCTTTTGATACAATAAGGATTTTCACATTTTGCCAATAAGGCTCTATGAAAAACCTACAAAATGTCTGAGGGAACCTTTACTGGTGCTGATTTTCAAAACAAAAGTCGGTCGATTTCCCAACAGCTTGACTCTCCTCTGATCCCCAATGTCATACTGCAATGGAAATTTTCGTTCTTGGCAAAACTGAAACTCTGAAATATAATGAATATTGCCAAGCTGGATGATGTAAATACAGTAACCTCTTCATTCTCGGGTGCTTTAGTTAGTCTTGCCAGTAAACTACAATTGTCGTCCTTAGGCTAACACACCGAGTTTGCAAGTGTACGCGCCAGATTTGCCATTTCATTCCTGAATATGTAGTTTAGTGTTATCTCACAAAGAAAAGAAACCAAAAAAAAAAAAAAAAAACCAGGATCAATGGCCACGTGGAGAATAAACTGGTTTTTTGAGAAGCCCTTGGCCTGGATTTCATATGCTCGATGTAAGATAATGTGCCAACTGATAAGTCGGAAACACAAACCGGTACTATCACAGCAGAACAATGATACAAAAATACGCTCAAACGATCTGATGAAATGGTTAAGAGTGAGCAGCACTTACTGTCTCTGCATGAATACTTTAATTGCAGTGGTTCATCTCGGAAATGTATGAAACAAAAAATCGGCTATGATGAACAACTTTCCATAACCAATTACAAGCGTCAAGAAAATGATATGACTAGCGTACCATAGGATGATACAAAGGCTCTTTGATTTTTGCGTATTCAAGTTAAGCAGTCCCATCATATTCGCTATCGGCATACAGTACATATGGTGGACTTCGTATTATCCCAAGTGAAAGAAAAAAAAGAACGTTCAAACTGTTGCACAAACTGTGCAAATTTTTTTAAAGAAGGACCGGAACATCTGAATACTAGAGACGAATTATCCCGTCACTTGGCTTTTTGCATAAAAACAAGCGATGAGCATTTTTAGCCGGGTGGTATCGGAAACGGTAGAACAAGTTCGTCATCTTTCACTGAAGAATATACTCTCGTATTTTTCTTTTCGTTGCCGATGCCATAAAATGACTGAGCCGGCTTAGGCCTCCTCGTTAAATGGTTTTTGGCTTTTTGAAATTGTTGAATGACAGTGGAAACTTAATATGATACATATGATAAAGAGTGTACACATCTCAGCAATACACAAATCGCGCATGAAGTGAGTGTTATCGCTTTTGTTGTTTTTAGCGGTATGAAAGTATTTTGTCCAACATTTTTCCATTTTGTTTCCGATGGGAATTCTCTAGGAAAGCGGAGCGAAAACCGTGATGGGAAAAAGTAGGACGAAACACAAAGATAGGAGCATGGCGCGATCGTATCCCGATCATAAGAAAGATCGCCCATAATACCAACGATCGGACAACGGGTATACACATTAAAAAGTTTCGTTATTTAATAAAGTACCATAAAACCAAAATAAAGTTTAGCGCGGGAACAATAAAAGCGATCTACTTCAAATTGCGTTCAAATGAATGCTTAATTTTCAAATAAGGAGAGTATACCAGCGATCTCCAAGAACTTTCTTGAATAGGAAGAGATTTCATTGGATGAATATGATACGGACATCGCCATAACATAATAAAATTTTGTCAACTAAGCAACCCAAATACTGCATGCATTGAAGCGCATCGCTCCCAGGGGCGGTAACTTTGTTGGCGTTCAACGATTTTTTTCTTTTGTTTTGCCGTTGTCGTTGGTTCTGTACAATGCTGGGTTATCTGCCCGTTGGTACATGGAAACAATGTGAAAAAAAATAAAGCCTCTCCCGTGGAACGTCAGTTGGTCCATTTGATTGGTATGGGCGGAGTCGTTGTAGAACGTGGCAGTTTTTCAGGGTCCTGTGCGCAAGCCGAATTACCCAGTTTGCAAATTTTCGCCACCTTGATCAACCGAGGCTAATTTACATTGATCAATTTTGCAATAACCCTAGACCAAGTTCCAAGGGCCTATGACAATACTAGAGTCTTGTTGTAAATGACTTGACCGGGGGAGGGATAAATTAAATAAATGTCCTGGAGAAATAAAGCCGGCTGGCCAGTCAACGAACGGTATCCGAAACCAACACATTGATTTTTTTTTTTTTTTTTCAAAGAAAATTCGTCATCGATTGTTTCTCCTCATCTCTGAGCTAGCTATGACACTGTCTTGCATATAGTATAAGCTTCTAATAAAACTCCCGAATTAAAAATCTTTGATTCATTTAATGGAGCGTCCCCAGTCCATGTTATCAGTTTCATACATGGACTTACATCATCCCTATAAAAAAATGAATAAGCGGGGTTTCATGCGCTACTCAAAGTATTACCTTCGTAAATCAAAAGGCGATCTGATATTTTCCCGCTTTTAGACTCGGAAGTCATTTATACCTGTCAAACTGGGTGTTTGCCGTTAATTTTTCCTGCTTTTTTCCATTGTCTTTTTTTGTTTATTTGTTTATTGTTCAATCCTTATACCTTTTTCTTTTTCTTGCTTCTTTTGTTTCTCCTTCAAATATTTTCTTCATGTTAGAACCGCTCCAAACAGATCTTCAAGATTTATCCATCAAAGATCCTGTCTTGACCACTACTCCCCACGGGCAAAAGCGACTTCAGGACATCCTATCATCTCCAAAGTTACTCGCTGCTTTCGAAACTTATTTGCAACATGCTCAAGCCCACGAAAATCTTCTGTTTATCGAAGCCCTATTCCAACTACGATACGAAAAAAACCACCGCAATCTCGAAGTGGTTATCCATAGGTCCATAGTTCGTCCCACCTTTTTGTTACAATAACATTTGTGCAACATGCATTGACATCATAGTAGATTGTGGAGAACCTTTATCGCTCTCGGTGCACCTCTAGAACTCAATATCACCAATCGGGAAGAAATTGGCGCCGCGATCCAGGCCCACAAGTGGGATATCGTGTCAAATCAGTGTGCACTTGATATCTTTCATGATGCCGAACTACAAGTCCGAGCTATCCTTGTAAGACCGACGCTTCTTTTTTTTATTATTTTTGCGAATGTCAATTCACTCAAATGTAAATTTCAGGAACAAAAAGTGGCCGAATTTGATGCCATGTGCCTTAAATCCTTGTAAGTTTGTATGAATGTTCCAAAATTCATGAAACATATTGTATTAACAAAACAAAATTTCTCCAGACTTGATCCATCCTACCCTCGTCAAAATCAAAAGCGTGTCGCCATTATTGGTGGTGGATTTACGGTATGCCCGATTTATCCAGACGTTTCATGACTTGGTAGTTCCTGACATTGTTGCATGTAGGGATTTACGATTGCTTCCATTCTGGATCCCATGCCCCGTTTCCATGTCACTCTCATTGACACAAAGGGTACAAGAGACAAGAACAATTGCTTCAATGAAAATGGAACTAACAATGCTTTGATTAGATTCATTTGAATACAGTCCAGGAATGATCAAGGTACGGTTGTACTGAATCATGAAAAACAAAAATTATGTTCAATGACTAAAAGAATCTTCTACTTGCAGATGTTGGTCCGTCCAGAAGAGACTTCGTCTCTGCGCGTGCGGCATGGCTCGTATGTCAAAAACGGGCGCGTGATCATCGGTTATGCCGAAAAAATCG
The DNA here is from genome assembly GCF_025331425.1 of Radiomyces spectabilis. Taxonomy (NCBI): domain Eukaryota; kingdom Fungi; phylum Mucoromycota; class Mucoromycetes; order Mucorales; family Radiomycetaceae; genus Radiomyces; species Radiomyces spectabilis. The sequence continues at coordinate 1,922,523 of NW_026251931.1, forward strand.
TAAACGATGCGACGGCTGTCAAAGTGAACGATGAACTGGTAAGCAAATCGATCACATGGCAATGCCATTTTGATAGGATCGGTTTAGTCTTAACTTAAAATAACGTTTAATTTATAGATACCATTTGATTATCTCGTGATTGCTACCGGAAGCACCTACAAATCAAAGTTGAAATCGTTTGATGTATCCGCTCTCTATCGAATGTCGGATCTGGCAGCAGAGCACATCGAATTGAAGAAAGCAAACAGTGTGCTGATCATTGGTACGTCAACCCCATTTGGTTGTTTCCTGCAAAAAAAAAGGGGGCAGCATGAGTTGAATGTATTAACCATGCAGAACTAACACGGAGTTGATCATTTGGCAGGGGGCGGTCTTGTGGGCTGTGAACTTGCAAGTGAGATTGCATTGCATACATTTTCTGCACCTTACCGGCAGAAGAAGCGTGTCACTTTGGTCGAATCACATTCCACCCTTGTGCGCCGAAGTTCTGATAAGCGTCGTATCAATGCTTACGAATACCTCACCAAATTGGGCGTAGAAGTCGTATGCAACGAAAAAATCGTTGATTTCGACAGCTGCGACATGAACACATACCTTGGTTCGAGCGGCCGTACCTATCGCGGCTACGATAAAGTATACCTTGCCACAGGCACCACCCCTAGTAGTCAACTTTTGCAAGGCGATGGCGATGTAGGTTTTGAAGCCTGCGTGGACCATTGGAGCCGGATTCGCGTGAAACCCACGCTTCAGTTGGATCATTGGAAATATAAACACATTTTCGCTGGTGGCGATGTGACCAATATCAATGAAGAAAAAACCGGCTATGCCGCCACCTTGGCCGGTGTATGTATTGCACGCAATATCTGTCGTATGGAGAAAGGAAAGCAACCCTTACGTCAAGGTACCAAAGGCACTATATCAGCGCCGGTAAAACCGCTTCACGGTCAAAGTTCGCAAGGCGGTATTGGTCGTCGTAAGTAACTTTTTCTTTTTCTTTTTTCTTTGTCCTCATAACATACGCAAATGCAAGTTACAGATAAAGCTCATTCAAAATTATTTTTTTTTATTCCAGAACAACTTGGCAACTTGAAAAGAACCTTTGCTTTTCTGAATCCGAACTGGGCTGCTTTAAAGGTCTTTGATGAACAACAGTTTTTACGTATTGTGCAAGGCGAGGCTGTAGCCAGTACATTGGCTGTCGGTCGTTTGCCGTCGCGTTTGGATGTTACTTCCAAACCTAGAGGACGATCCATGTCTCGAGACCAAGGGCAAGCAATGAATCGCAGAGACTTCTTTTCACAGCCATCTCCTGCTGCCAATATGTCTGGCTCGGATATTTTGTCATCTTCACAAATCAGTGGTAGTGGTGGTGGTGCAGAGAGTGTACGAAGTTACTTATTCAGCCACAAACCTTACAACATTGAACTGTCCTTTGAACCGATTGCGGAAAACTGCAATTTCCGGCGAAACGAACAGGGTCACCAGTCCATGGAGCATCTCAGTTGCAGCAGCGAAGACGATACTCCTACACAAAACAGTGATTCCCCGAATTCGTCCATTATCACTATTCCAGATACTCATGCGAAACCGTTGCGTCACATGGGATCGACTTCTTCCATGGTCGATAAAGCCATCATGAGCGAATACCGAAGACGAAAGGGTGTCGCCTAAGGAAAATGACGTGCGTTTGGCCTTGGTTCGCACCTTTTTTTTTTCTGTTTATCCTTTTTTTTATTTTATTTTATTTTATTTAAACTTGCGTTCAATTTTTTGGTCTCTCGTTGCCGACATATTTGTATATTTTGTCCAAGACAATGATTTTATGTAGAAATATCTGAGACGTTTGCATGTGTATAGATTTTTTTCAATAGCATATTCATACTCGTTCTTTTTATTCTTCCTTCCTCCATAATATACTATAACTGTTTTCTTTTACTGTACGACGATCGATATTTTTTGCAAAATGAGATTTTCGATAAAACTCGGGTTTTGCCTATCTCCAGGCTATCCAAATATGGTAAAAGCGAAAATCAATCGAAGCGAAGGTTGCATCCGATAAAGCCGAGCCTCGTGACGACGAGTATTTCCCAAATGCTCATGTTGTCAATGCTTAGCAGACTGGGTATGCTAGCATTGAGGAGCATGGATCGTTTCATGTGTTGCATACATTTAATAAAGAAACAGCTGAACGGTTTGCGCGCATGTTGCTGCCAAGTTTCTTACTGTTCTTTTTTTTTGGTTGTTTCTTGTGACTTTTTCAAGATTACATTCAATTTTTAGTTTGGTCGATCTGCCTGATCTGCTTCGCCCATTACCGATGTATTTTAACTAGAAAAGAAAAGGAAAGGAGGTATGGATGATATCAGTTCATCATCGTTGTGACACAAGTGAGACTATGATACCCCGCCCGGATCGAATTTTTTTGTCTCAGTGGGCAAGACAATCTCGATTTGCACGCAAGGGTCGCGTGATGCACCAGCTTGGATTTTTTCCTTTCTCCTATTTTATGCTTGACTTTTTTGGGAATACTTTGAAGGACTGAGTGCTCAGAAACCAATGAGGATCTTCGGAATAGACTTCTTTGCAGCTGTATCCAACGTGGATGAATTTTTTGTCAACTGGAGCAGATTGCCATGGAAAATCGAAACCGATATAGCGTGTGAAAAAAGTGACAAGCGGGTTATGTTTAGGGCCATAGGTCATCGGGAGCGACTGCCGTGGTTCCGAGGGCTCCTTTTTTGTTAATTTTAGTTGTTTTATTTTCGTCAGCGCGACCTTGCTCTTTTGACGACGTCGTTAGCCGATTGGGGTACAAGCGTCGTCCAAGGGATGACTATTTTTACGTGCAAGGGTGGCCATGGCGCGTCACCGGTAACTGGCTCGGTTCGAAGCCGAAGAATGAGATGGAGAAAACGAGAAAGTTTCTAAATAAGTGGAATGGCCGGTTCAACCGTAGGGCAGCAGCGGTGGGGTCCAGATAGAATACGGCTATCGCTGGTCTGTTAGTTTAGGAATTGACTTTTTCGTTCGGCCCGTTGCCATGTGTTCCCGAAGCGTGAAGGCATGTATTGTATGGAAAATAATACAAATCACTGATACTCTTGCATTCCGTCGGCATCTTCACCCTTCTTTGTTACACTGACACCTATGCATTCGTTTGCCTTGCTTCACTCAAATTTCGCCCTTTAAGAAATCAAAACAAATAATGCATGAAAGCCTTCAACTTGGGATTTTTTAGTCCTCTTTCATATAATCTTCTTTTTTCTATCTTTAATACTTTCAATTTTTTTATCCCCTTTTATCTTTACATCGCCCTTTGCCCTTCGCTTTAAGATTACAATGCCTAGTCTTAAGGTTCGTCTTATGACACGTCAAAAAAAAATACCAGAATTGTTGCAATTTATACAAAGCAAACGACCTTTTACTTATACTACGATTTGCACGTTATCCATTTCAAAACATTTAGGTCTTGGAACCCACATTAGCGACGTTTGGATTCGAATACAATTGGAAGCTGAACAAAGAAAAGAAGATTCCTTCATACGACGAAGAAAATGAGGAACTTGAAGAAGAATTTGTAAAGACACTCCTGCGAAATACAAAATCACCTATCGTAAGTGAAAATAGTCCCTGCTCAAGATGTCTATATCTCATACATATTTTTTTTTTTTTTGTTTCCATAGTGCCAAAATGTGGACGTGATTATCGCGGAAAAACAACGCAACCTATGCAAGTATTTCCTTTTGGCCTTATCACCATTTTTGCTTTTGACATAACTAGTTAATGAATGACCATAGACCAACATCATCAGTTGCAGCAATTCCTTGGCATCATGGGTTCACCATGCAACAACAACACGAACGATACCAACGAAATTATAACCCCTCTAACACCTACGTCATTACCGTTACCTGTGCCAGCTGTGGATCGATTGGCTGAGGAGACGCCAGATCTTGAATTGGTGCGTATAAAGCCGAAAATAGGCCCATTTCACCAGCTGACTGAATAAAAATTACCATGTTTATAAATTTATATAGAAACGAGAAGACCAAATCCGCGAATTCATTCTTACCGAAAAAAACTATGTGGAGACATTGCGAGTGATTATGGACGTTATTTACAAGCCATTAAAAGCCGAAACCCAGTCAAGGCAGCCCATCTTGAGCGCCTACAAGTTTTCCAAAATCTTTATCAATATTGATCACGTCCTAGACGTCAGCACGGAATTCTTGAAGGAATTGCAATCCTATATCAATGGTACTTCGAATGCAAGTTTTGGTGACATTTGTGCACGTCATGTAAGTGACATAGTGACTGATGTCCTTGTTTTGGCTGGTCCATTTTTTTTTCATGGAATTGCTTTTGGGTGGCATCCGCTAAATTCGGCATATTGGGCCCCTTTTTTTTTCCTTGCCTTGTGCAATGTTGCAGATGGCGAATTTTGATTGTTACAGAAAGTACGGATTGGAACGCCGTGAAGCACAACTATTTCACGGAAAGGAATTCAAATCCAATCAAGCGTACCGGAGCTTCCTTGTCAATGCCAAAGGTCATCCCCGATGTCGCATGCGGCAACTTTCCGATTTACTGGCCGAACCTGCCCAGCGATTGGCACGTTATGCTATGATGCTCAAAAGTAGGACAAAGCAAACTCTATCCTGCCGGTTGCACGCATTCACTAACTGTGCTACTGGGTCATTCTCGTTTGACTCCCTTTCCCTTTTTTTGTTTCCCTCTTGTCACAGATATTTTGGAATGCACATTACCGAGCCACAGAGATTATAACGGATTGACAAACGCCTACGCAAAAGCGAGTGAAGTGGCCATGCTGGCGGATGATGACCCTACGAAACTGGCAACGATGCTGATGAGCTTGTATCATTCCATCAAAGATTCACCGGTATGTGTTGTGTTTTCTTTTGTACTTCCAATATATTTGAAGTGGTATAACGTGCTTCATGTATCTTACGAATGAACTCTATCCTATCGCGTGTTACTAAAACGGCGACTTAATAGTGTTCTCTAATCAATCAATCGCGATCCTTTGTCGCACATCTGGATGCCACAGAAATTCACCGTGTTTCCAATAAACCGGTTCGAGCTGTCACCTTATTCCTGTTCAACGATAAACTGATGGTGGCCAACCGCCCTTCCTATAACGTGAAAGGAATTGACTTGTGTGACATTGGGATTCATGATCATGATCCATTGGCCCCCTCGGGATCGGTGTCCAAGAAACGAGGAAAAGATCAGAGCTTGAAATTCAGGGGTTGGGTTGATCTGGAGCAAGTTGAAATCTTCCAAGGCGCAGCAGGTACGTTCTATATTTGGCTTAGCTTCGTGTGTCATCATGAGATGCTCGCATCATTTATGACATGCATCATTCTTTCATTGGATGGTCACACACACGAAACACAAAACCCCAATCCTACCAACCATATGTCATTTTGACGTTCTGACTTTGTCTTTTTTGTTGTGTTTAGATCGACCAGGTTCCTTCTTGCTTCGTACCTCGACTGCACAACAACAAGATTCCGACGCTTTTGCTGTCACCTCCTTTGAAAAGCATTTCCAAAAAGGGCCACGGTTGTATTCTGTTGTACCACCCAAAGAATACGCCAATCTACCTTCAGCCGCGTACGAGCGGCAGGCTGCCGAATTCATCGCCACCTGCCAAAAAACACAGGCTCTCAGTAAACAATACAGTAGGTTATCGTTTTTTTTGACAGTTCCTTCCCTTTTTGAACGTTGCTGACAAAGCTTGTTTGTCGCTTAATTAGGTGGAAAAGATCAAGTGTATCATCGCGAATGGGATGAACTTCCGGTGTACAGTAATTTGTATACGCCAACAACGTACCGACAAGCCAAATACCGAGTAAGTACAGGGTTATCATGTCTTTTTAAACAAACCTGAGTTTAACATTATCCCTAGAATAATGTTGTTATCATGTATCTCGAAGACAGCACGGATGTGAACTTGGAAGTTCTCAAGAGCCGGGGCGCTTCTCCGTGGATTGTATGCCTTGTACAAGCCAACCCCCGCGGATTCCGTCTCCATATTGCCAGCAAAACATCCCTGATGCCTATTAGGGATCCGGTACGGGCCATGTCACCTATGCCTGATTCTGAGGAACAAGCTCCGGATCAGGACGGCAACAAGACGATTGACTTTGAATGCGTTATGTGGAACAATGGTAAGCCATTTCTTCGATGGTTACATGCCCTACACTGCATAGCATTCAATGTTAACGAGTTACCATAGTAATCTTGTGCGAGCGCCGTCTTCGTGCTTCGCAAACATTTTCACTCACGCATGACAGCATCACAGAGCGAGAGCTTCAGCGCCGGTCGCGTTCCCGTTCTCGTTCGCGTTCAGCCAGTAGCTTAAAGATTAGCAAGTTCTTTAGCGGCACAATGCGTTCACGCTCATCATCACCTTCGCGTAACCCGACGGCTTCCTTGTCGTCGTCAACACGTGCCCCCGATATCGATTCCATTGGTGATTCCTTCTCAAGCACAAGAAGTACAGGGTTGTTGAGCGGTAGCGATTCCTACAGCCGGTCAAGAGCCAATAGTATGACCAGTGAATGCTCGTCTACTTTGACACCTACAGATGCTTCGCTTGATGTACCTCATGCTTCGATAACTCAGCGTCGCTCTATCTCTCACCTCATCAACCGGCGACATATGAGCATTGATTCTGCTTTATCTCAAGAAAGCGACTCCATGGTTCACCGATACCCGTCCAATGGTTTTCCCTTTAACATGCCAGTGACGTCTGCATCCACAGATATGATGCATCGACAAGACCTAAAGAGCTACCGCCGTGACAGTAAGTTACCGCATGGAGTCGGAGGTGAGATTCTTTCATCCATGAAATCTAACGTCAAATTGTCAAAGGTTATTCAATCGATAGAACATCAATGGAACTATATCAAAGCAGTCTGATCGGCCAAGTAAGTAACCTTTTTATCGATCACACTGTTAAAGCGGCCACAACTAAGTTGCCCGCTTTTTACCCATTAGGTGAAACGTAGTTTCAGTGGAAGTACGAACAGTATGTCCCTGGACCAGGTAAATTTTTATTTAAACTTTATTTGCCATTTCGTTCTCTCATATTTTCAATTTTTTTTTTCACATCACAAAGCATGACCAAGAAGACCACAAAGAATCTACATCTTACGCCAAGGCCCAGGCTATTTACGCAGCGTTAGCTTCGGAACGTGAGCGTCGAAAAGATGCATCTCCCGTGTCTTCGGACGGATCCTCCAGGCCGTGCAGTAGAAGCAGTACTATTTCGTCATCCACAAACAGCTATGGGGTCGGCTATGGTCACTCATTCAACTCGCGTTCCGGATACACAAACACAATGTCCTCTTTGGCTAGTCACAGTACACGCAGTTCTATCAGCCTTGAAGATATTGATTTCTACAAGGTATGCTCACGCGCGTCTTGTTGCTTATCATTTTGTATTTATAATATGCTCATGCCTCGTTTTTATTAGTCACAACAAGCAGCATCTGCGCGCACTCACAATTTTGGCAGCACCGCTGGAGCATCCGATTTGAACGAGGACGATGATATTGTCCGTCGTGTCAATGAATTGCTTGCGTCTCAAAGAAGACTGAATCACCAACAAGCCCCTCAATCATCGATTCGCTCCAGACGAGACTCTTCCTCCATGGTTTCTGATGCCTCAAGAATGCCTACTACGACAATTGACGACACCAAAGCATTAGATCAGGTCGCCACTGCCGTTGAAACTTTTGGGGACCACATGGGCAACCGATGGCAAACCATGTTGGACAGATACAAAGTCCTCGGTAACAAAATTACCCAGATCGCTGAACAGCCAAAATCCGTAAGTTGAGTGAGGATGATCAAATAGATTGTAAAACTAATAAGCCGTGTCAATCCCCTGCAACAGAACGACCTAGACAGTTTGAACGATCTTTATAACCATACGTACAATGACATGTGCGATATTTTCCAAGTAAGCATGACTCTGACAAAGTTTTATAATTTGCTGTATTCACAAGCTAACTCAAACGTGTAATAGAGTTTCAATACGGAAATGGAGCAGCTATCGCAATTACTCCACAGTTACCGTAGAGAAGGACAATTGCCACGATCGCATGATCTGCACTACACCGAAACCTTGCTGGAACGCAAACTGACAGAAGCGCAACTTGCCCGTGAACATTGGAGAAAGACCACAAGGTAACATTCAAGACACAGGTTTACAACGTTGTTTAGCGACTAACACTTGAAACCGTTTTAGTCAAACCAGTAGCCCGGTCGCCGATTGTGGTACATCCTAAATTATTATTTCACCCATCTATTTTCTTTATTCGCAATGGACATACTGTCCTTTTTTTCGTTTCCTCCATTTCCTTTTCGGCTTTTTCTTTTTCTTTTCTATACCTGTGCCTTGTTACATACCACTATGCCCGCTTTTTAAGTTTCTTTTTTATGATAGTACAGTATTATGCCCTTTCCTTTTTGCCTTGTTACATTCATATCATCACAAATGGTATCTTTACGATATCATCTGTATTATACCCGTTGCATTCTCCGCATCCACTTGTTGTATGATGATTCATTCCTTTGTCATTGCTTTCTTTATTGTATGTCTATCTCTTGTAAATACTAAAACGTTTTACCCGTTACACCCGTTATTTTTTTGATAACCATTTTTTCCATGATGACTTTGATGATGAGTTGTTGGTATTATCTTCCTCCAATGAACCTTTCTTTGACAATGGTAGGGACAAGCCTTCAGTCATTGTTGTGGTTACAGGGAGCTCATGTTGACTCATCATTGATTCCACCCTCAGCGCATTGTCCGCATATCGAATACTTCCGTCAGCGTCACCGGCCGAATCCGCATACGCCATGGCTTGCTGATAATAGTTCCATGATTGATCAAATTCCTTTTTCAGCTATATAAATAGGAACGATAAGTTGAAGCAATTACACAGTTTAACGCATGGATATGTAATTACTTCTAGCAATCGGCCCAAATTGTTGGCTGCGACACCGCCACATTCTTGACAGTCACGCGTTGTCTTCTCCATGTTACAGTAGCGCAGGGAATCTTGTGCCCATCCCATAGCTTCTTCGTGTTTGCCCAGACCATACATCGTTTCAGAAAGCTGGTTCATGATAATAGCGCGAAGACAAGTCCACTTTGGTTCGCTGACAGTGTTTTCATCCGGTAATTCTTTCAATGCTTGAGTAAATAAGGGTAATGCGAGTTTGAAGTTTCGCTGCGTTGCATAGAGACTCGCCAGCGACGTGGTGGTTGTGACTTTGAGAAATCGTTGGTCATCATTAGGCTGTTGGATAGAGCTCGATGCGTGCAGTGCGTAAGCGAAAAATTCCTCGGCTTGTTCACCGTGACCAATCCGCAAATAAAGATCGCCCAAATGTTTGGCGGTCTGAATCAATGCCTGCTGCCTTTCTTCGTGGGACGACTGCTGCAAAAGTAACTTCCATGATCGTGTATATTCCGTGATGGCTTCCAAGAGATTGCCTGCTTTGGCTTCATCGTCCGCCAGGCGTAAACGTAGGCGAATCAAAGTGGGCGATGCTTCGTCGAGCTTCTTTTCTTCCAAAGCAATTTCCAATACTTCTCTTAAATAAACAGCGGCAATAGCAAAGTCGGGGGCGATTTTCTCTCGAAAGTAAGCTCCGTGAAGCAAATTGCGCGATTTGTAACCGAGTTCACTGGGCGTGCTTTCGAGCATATACTCAATGTAGAGATGGTACGATTGCCACAGCAACGTGACAGTTGCTGTAAGAGAAATCAGAGCATAGCCTGCCACTTTGCCTGCAAATTTGGCTTGTACTTTCAGTCGACGCATGGATTCCACGTATGGATTGGTTGAAAACTCTGGTTTTTCACGAACCGATATGCGCATCAAACCACGTTGGGGACGTCGTTGGAAAGCCCAAAGATTCAGACATCGCTGCTGATGTTGTTGTTGTTGCGAGAGTCTCTGTGGATGACCAAAGACATTATTCCTCCATGCAGGATTCCCTGCAAACCGACGTAATAACGACATGAGCAGGGTTGGCTGTCAGTGCGTGCCCACGATTTCCTTTGCTTCACTTTTTGTGACGGTTTAAGCGGCTGGCGGAGTTTACCGAGCCGGTGGGGGGGGGAGTGGGAACGCGTACAGTCGCGATTTCACCGACCTCCTCTTTTTTTTTGCCCTTTTACGCGTTCGTTTTTCGAGATGTTGATGGAAGTTGATAGTTCCACTGCTCCACAGTCGCTTACATTTAACGATACGCTCGTTACCTCCTCGTCAAAGCCTATACGTGCGGACGAACTCGTACGACGTTTGCAGGTGAGGAAAAAGAATGCAGCTAATGATTGTCATTCAAAGGACAATGGCAAAGGAAAGGAGGAATCTAACCTGTGCATGCCCTTGTTATAGAAACTACATGAAGAATTGCAAAATCTGGATCAGGAAAATGTTGTAAAATCGTCGCTGGACAAAGTGTCGAAAGATCTTGTGCATGCACAGTTACTCAAGCATAAAAACGCAACGGTGAAAGCTATCACGGCATGCTGCCTGGCCGATATTTTAAGACTATTCGCCCCTGATGCTCCGTATTCCGAAGCCCAATTAAAGGTACAACTTAACATGGGACAACAGATATACATGGTATCTAACATGGAATGTTTAGAAAATCTTTGAACTGTTTATCGCACAATTGCAATTCATCAAGAGCAGCGATCATCGCGATTTCCGCTATCACTTTTATCTGTTGGAGAGTCTTTCCACCGTGAAAAGTGTCATCATTATCGCTGATCTCGGCAATTCCGAGGAATTAACGCTGAACTTCTTTATGCTCTTTTTCAACACGATCAAGTAAGGGACACAACAGTGAGATCAATGCACGCAAAAAGAGGTCTAACACAATGCTACAGTGCCAATCAACCGAGAAACGTGCAAATGTGCATGCTGGATATCCTCGTGCAACTCACCGAAGAAGCTGGCCCATTATCGCAGGACGTCATTGAATTACTGCTTGAACAATTTGATGATAAAGTAAAGGTAAACCAATGAATATTTGATGAATGTCTTGGATTCATTTGCTCACAGCCCATGTAGGAGAAGAACGAACCAGCTTATTTCTTGGCTTTGGAGTTATGTCGCGTGTGCGTTGACGTGCTTCAGCGCCGCATATGTCAGGTAGGTTGATTTGGTTGATAATTGGAGCCTGACGCGTGTTTGATCATAGGCTGACTACAATGTTTCCTGCAATGACAACAGTATTTCACAGACACATTAATGGCGGTCAGCAGAAATAGTGGATCATCTCAGGAATTGGAAGAGCTAAAAAAAGTGCATGAACTGATTCGCAAGGTGCACAGTGTCGTGCCTGGATTATTACTCAGTGTCATTCCCCAGTTGGAAGAAGAAATGAAACTTGACAATGTTCACGTTCGACAAATAGCCACCCAGACGATTGGCAATATGCTCGCCGAAAAGAACTCGACCTTGTACGAGCAATATCCGTCCATCTGGAAAACGTTTCTGCGCAGGTAAATAAGAGGATGCTGCAGTTATCTTTGTCAACGGGAGCTGGGAAATAATGACATGATACTGCAGACAAAATGACAAGATGGTTTCGCTTCGTGTTCAGTGGTTGGAACATTGTGTTCCCTTATACCGTAACAACCCATCGCTCATCGCAGATTTAAACGGTAAGTATGCGGTTTCCTTGCATATTACCGACATGCCATCCGACTGAATTCTCTCCATCATCACAGATTCCTTGAAGAAGAAGTTGTCCGATCCTGAAGAGAAAGTACGGGCGGCTACGTGTCAAGTCATTGGAGATATTGATAGCGAGGTTGACCCCACTCATATGGACAAAGAAGTATTGGAAAAACTCGCGTTACGATGCAAAGACAAAAAGGTAGCCATTGGATGAATTGATACGTAATGAGCAACATGATACTGAGCGATGCGATGCACAGGCTTCTGTACGAAAAGGTGCCATGGACGCTTTGGGCTCCATTTACAACAAGGCGTACGGCAGAATGTAAGGCACAACATTGGTGTGTCTGTATTTTGATCTGCTTATCAAGAATTTTTTTTATTGTAGTGCTGCGCAAGACCGTCCTGTCGTTGAAAAAGTGGGATGGATCCCTGGTACAATACTGTCATGTTTATACGTGGATGAACCTGCCGTCATGTATGTTGCCATGGTTTTATTAGACATGTGATGAGTTGCTAACTGGACGTTCTCAAAGGTCTGGTGTTGAAAGCACAATGGTCTCTTTTATCCTCCCTGAAAATCCAGATGACGAGGAGAGAACCGAACGCCTGGTGACAGTCTTTGGCCATCTAGAACAGCGTGCTCGAGTCGCCTTTTTAGCGCTTATTCGCAAACAAAAAATGTGAGTCGAAATCATGCTGGATGAGATTCGTCATGTCTGACCTAGTATTGGGTTAGTTTCTCGGAAGTATTGCGAAAATTCATCAATGTATGCGAACAATCAGTAAGTGACTAAACGAAAAGACAACATCTAGAAGTGAGGATTCACCTATGTATTTCAGCGTGAAGACGATGAGATGGACGAGGATACCGAGCGTAAATCTGCCGATTTGATGAATCACATTTCAGGTGCGTGCAAATGCTTAGATTTGTAGAGTTATAAGATCATAGATAACTCAACAGTTGACTTTGTTTTCAAAAAGGGCAATTTGCGGATAGAGCAAGAACAATCAACAGCTTGCGTCGATTTATGGAAATCGACGATGAAGAGGTTCTTCGATTATTGAAAAGCAGCATCAACCCCGACAGCAGCTATAACCGTATCTGCAACGCCAAGGTTTGTACAACGGAGGTATACAAGATAGATCATCGATTTACGGTGTATATTATATATTTTAGAAATCGCTTCTGGAACGCTTGGAACAATTGTCGCCTGCATTGTACGAGATCTTTGAGCTCATTCTCAACAGGGCTTGTCCTAGTCTGTTGAATGTAGAATGCATTCCACATCTTTTGAAAATGCTTCAATCCACGCGGCTCCGACGATCAACTTCTCATAATCAGCCCAGCAAAATTGCTCAGGATCTCCTAAAAGTAAAGACAACCACTTTTAGCAATTTCTTGCCCAATGTCTAACATTATATGCTCTCCTAGGAAATCTCGGCCACTTATCCAACGATGTACCAAACGTATACGCAAGATCTCATCAAGAATGTGCTTAGTGAACACAGCAGCCTTATGGGTAACACTGACTTCAGCGTCGTTATTTGAAGTGTTCTTACTTATATGCGGCATACTGCTTTCTAGCTGATGATAGCCTTGAATTGCTGGCCCAAATCAGCCGAACGCCTCCCAAGGTATCGACATATAATGAGTAAGTGAATGGATCGACTCACTGAACACAATGCATCCAACTGACAATTTTTTGGATTCCCAGTGTCACGCTGAGACGTCTTTTTGCGTATATTCGAGAAGGCAATGTTACTCGAGCCGAGCACGCGGCTGTCATTTTAAGCAATATCGAAGAAGTCGAAGAAGTTTGCGGAGAACTCGTCAAGGTAGGGGACACATGTCAACTGCGGCCATAAGGGCATTTCATAACATGGATGCGTTTTAGAACTTGTGCACAGAATTGAGCTTGAGCAATCCCTATCTATTGGCGTCCTTGAATAGTTTATCCCAGTTTGCGCTGTACTCTCCACAATTGTTAAGTGATCAGATGGACGATGTACTCGAATTTATGCAAAACGACGTCTTTACGCAGAATATGATAGCGGTACGTTGCGCGGGCAAGAAGTTATAACAGATACTGACAAAGTTGTACACGGCTCAGGATGAAAGCAACAACCCCGAATGGATGTCATATGATGAATTGGCCGAGACTTCGAAACAAAAGGTACATCGCTTCACGTATTTCTGAATGGGCTTGTATTCATTTATGTATTAGTTGACTGGACTTCGGCTATTGGTGAATTACCTCATTGGAGCTGCCGCTACCGAGGGTGAACAGCATGAACGATTGACAGCATCAATCTTCAACTTGTCATGGGATTTCATGAACTGTAGTTCAGATACTGCAATTTCCAACAGTTTCAGGTAATTGTTGACGTTTTGAGTTTCTGCCTTGCAAGATGAGAGATGTGTTGACTTTGTGATCATAGTGCTGCCGAGTATTCTCATTTGCGTCTCGCTGCGGTGCAATCGCTCATTAAATTGACACAATTGGAACGGTATCAAGACCAGCTCTCTGTACCGAAATTCGAAAGAATCGCACTGGCACTGCAGGTAAAGCGGTTATAAGGCGCATGTTGGAAAAAAAAAAAAAAAACCAATGCTGATATTGAGTATGAATGGTTGCAGGATCCATGTTATTTTGTACGTGCCGAGTTGGCAGAAACATTGATGAAAGGCCTTCAGGTGGGACATATCCATCCCCGTTATTATGCGGTGCTGTTTTTGTGTGCGCACGAACCGGAAACGGAGCTTCTGAAACAAGTAAGTGGGGACGGATTGGCACCTAATGAAACAGGGAAAACTTACCGATACTATCCGTAAATTCAGATCAAATACTTTCTGCAAAAACGAGCAGTGAAATTCAGTGCTGGTAAGTGCGTGCTGCGTTTTTATACATACATGGTCTCACCGTATTTCTAGGTCAAGCATACAGTTTGGAGACATCATTCGTTCGATTACTGCATATGCTCGCACACCATCCTGATTTTGGTGTATCTACAGAAGAGCTTCTTGAATTCCTGCCATACATTGAATTTTATCTGAGTTGTGTTGCCAATGCAGACAATGTATCGTTCCTTTACCATGTTGCACAAAAGATCAAGTCTTCCACAGATATGGTTTCCAATGAATTAAGCCAGGTAAGGAAGAAGCGGTAGCACTTGCAGCGCATAATCTAACGTGGAAAGTGGCAGAATTCCTATGTATTGAGTGATTTAGCATGCCTGCTGATCAAGCGCAAATGCAGAAACGCTTCATGGCCACTCAATGCCTATCCTAAACATATCAACCTCCAATCCAAGATTTACAGAACTTTACCATCCAGTTCAATCCAAGCAGAGGTACGTCGTTTACTAATTATTTAACGTGTGGCCAGTAGTTTTAAGGCATATTTTCATCTTAGACGCTGAAAAATGTGTATTTGCCTGAGGAACTCATTCGAATGATTGAAACTGACGCTTTGCAGAAGAGTTCTGAAAAGGTTCGTATCACTCTCGTAGTCCGCAGTTGCTTCTTTAATGGTATTTCTGATATGGTATTTATTTTTCTTTCCTTACAGCGTAACACAACTCGTACTGGAGGACAATCCATCAGCAAACGACCGCGCAATGCGTAATAAATAATGTCTTATTTTCCTTGCCTTCAATAAAATCATCATTCCTCGAAAGCGCAAAACCGGTTGTGCCTTTTTGTGACAGCGATTTTCCGAATTGGCGGAACCAGCATGTTCCGTGTGGCATTTTGGCAGCTTTTCTGCAATCGTTGTTGACCAGCCATAGCAAATCAGTGTTGGACGGAATTACAATGGCCAGTGCAGCACCTATTAAATACCAGTATCTTATTTCAAGGTAACCCATCGGATGGCTCTTTTAATGGACTATATAATACATTTCTCGCCCCATGGGCGAATGTGGCGATCCCCAATTGTTATTGACAAATGATTTAGGACGGGTGACATTGTATTTTCGGTCACTGTAGGCACTCTTGCATACTTTCTCAATGAGCGTGAAAACCCTCAAGCTCAGAACGGCAAGTCGCTGATGGAGCTGTTGGCTCGAAGAAAGCAGAAACTCATCGCAGAACGAGAGAGCCGACGAAAAGGAAACAACTAAATACAGTCTTTTGCGGGCGAGACTCACTGCCACAATTGGAAATGGGGCCACGAATACCATAGTGTAGCATGATGATATTCGATCATTTTCTCTTGGTTTTCTCCCAGTTATTATAGTTCACCACGAGCAAATAACGATCGAATACATTTTCAATTCATGATTGCCTACAGAGGAAAATGAACGAATGTCACGTTGGAGAGGATTTCCAGATAACGATATATACATCGGTGGATAAAACGGACCCATTATGTCAAAAGATGACAACTACTGTAAATGATGAGTCCAAAAAGCTTGAAGGCAGAACATGTTGGACTGGGCCACAATGCCAGCATTATCACACCGCTTTCTCGAATCGCCTTTTAGATGTCACTTGTTCACTTTTACTGCGAGAATAGCTCAAACTTCCATTATCTTATATCACGAATTCTCATGCAAGATGGAGTACGTAAACTACAACCATTCTGGAAAAACACAAATGTGACATTTATATTGCTTGCTCAGTCAATTGCACCTGTGACGCGTGTGATGCAATGGTGATAGCTTTTGGATGCTATAATAACGTTTGCACATCTCATTTTCACATCTAACTCAATATGCGAGATACAAAGATCAAATGTGCTAACCGAAGTATATTCTGCGGAGACCAGCAACAAAATTAATTGAATATCAATAACAACACAGTCGGATTGCAAACATCCTGCTGGAGTCAAATCAGGCGATTGAAGCCACAAGCTTCCTAATTTGCCGATAAAAAGGTTTGAAAAATGCCGAGAGCGTTCCTAGCACGCTCTAATAAACTGGGCAAAGAGCATCGTACTGAGAGATGTGCTGGGGAAAAGCGGAGTAAGTGATCCGGCATTGCTGCACGGCAACTGAGATTCAACCATTCGATCTGTGGAAAAAGAAGAATCAAAGTGAAACCGTACCCGGGTTAAGCCACACTCAATTGGTGGATGTGTTGAAGCATAGTAAGTTAACAAAAAGAAAGAAAGAAAGCTAATATTAGCAGGAATCATCTGAACAGTAACAATTCAGGTATGATGCGAGGCAAGTTGCCAGAAAATCAAAAACCAGACAGATAGTTCCAACAGAAAAAAGATGAAGAGAGTGACAGGGCAAAAGCAATAAACGTAAGAACAAGGGAAAAATAGAACAGGGAAAAGAATAAAAAGGAGGAAAAAAAGGAAAAAGGGCGGTAAGAGGGCGACTGCGCAAGGTTGATATTCCCATCGTTGACCAAATCTTTTTTCCAAAAAAGATCGAAAGGAACCTTGTCAGCAAAGGTCACTGGAGCGGATGGTGATTGTGACTTTGTTGCTGCGATATAAAAAACTGGAAATGGAGCCTTTTTTTCTACCGTTCGTTTGTTAACAGATTTGCTCATGTTTCCTATTGGAAGGATGGGCGAAAAGAGCAATTACTCGCCTACAGTCGCCATCATCGGCTCAGGGTAAATAGATCCCCGGTCCTTGAGAAGTCAAGGATGTACCAGCGTTTCCTTGGGAACCAACCTATTCTGTTTTATTCTTAGGTTCAGCGGGATATGTGCAGCTATTCAGTTGAAGAAGAACTTTGGTATCGATGCTCAGTTATATGAAGCGAGCTCGGATATCGGCGGTACATGGCACGCGAATACGTATCCTGGATGTGCCTGTGATGTACCCAGCCATCTGTATTCACTCAGTTTCGAACTAAATCCAAGTAAATCAATGATAAAAGAAATTGTTGGGGAGAAAACCCAATTGAAGACTGACGGCGGAGGATAGATTGGTCGCAGAAATACAGCGGACAGGCCGAGATCCACAGCTACTTGCAGGGGATCGCAAAAAAGTATGGACTTTATGACCATACCTTGCTACAGACAAAAGTGGTACAAATCACATGGTTGTCCGATATCAATCAATGGCGGCTAGAATACCGCCATCTGATGGATGATGAAAAAGAGAACCATGTTGCATACTATGACATTGTGTGAGTACTTTGGTGAACACCATCTTTTGGAGTTCTGGGGCAGTCCTAATTTGGAATATCAGATTTGCTGGATTAGGTCCGCTCCGCGTGCCGCATATTCCAGAGGAATACAAGGGATTTCAAGGCACGATAGTGCATACGACGCAATGGGACTCGAATGTTGATTTCAACAATAAGCGAGTCGCCATCATTGGTAATGGAGCCAGGTGCGTTTTTGAGAAAACAAAAATAGTTGGTCGATGAACAGTTTTATAACTGGGGGAATATGTGCAGTGCTATCCAGGTCATTCCGGAGATTGCCAAAGTGGCTTCTACTCTCTACAGCTATCAGCGAACGCCGACTTGGCTGGTACCAAAAGGGCAATACCGATACTGGGGCTGGGTCAAAAAGCTATTCTCTATGGTGCCTTTGCTCATGAAATTTCATCGTTTAACCTTATTCCTCGTGGTAAGTTGTCACAAATCATGATGTGTTGTGGTAACAGCTTTTGACGAGAAAGTCATTATTGGATTTACAGCAAGAATGCATGTTTCCTTCCTTCAAAAAAGAAAATTCATGGATAGCCAGGTTGACACGACGGATATTGGCGTGGGATATGCGTCGTCGTTTGGTGAAGCAAGGTCGTGCGGATTTGGTTCCGTTGTTGATTCCTTCGTATCCGGTGGGATGCAAGCGTATTGTAAGAACCGACGATTATCTCGAAACTTTATCACGCAAAAATGTGGTTGTGAAAATGGGGCATATTACTGATGTCCATGGAAGAACCATTGCTCATGAGGATGGATCGGAGCAGGAAGTGGATATTTTGATTTTGGCTACTGGTTTTGATGTGGCTGGTTCGCTCGCCAGTGTCAAAGGTAAGTCGTCTTGTTTACGATTAGGGAAAATCTCCATTAATATTGGGCTATAGTTTATGGACGCAACAATGTACAGTTGAACAAACTGTGGAGCATGTCTATTCCAAAAACGTTTGCTACCACCAGTATTCACAACTTTCCAAATTTCTTTATGATGCTGGGTCCTAATTCTGGTCTTGGGCATAATTCAGTGGTGTTGATGATTGAAGGGTAAAAAACAAAGTATAATTTGATGATCAGGGCTGTTGTACTCAATTATTATTTTTTCTGTGCAGTCAAGTGAATCATGCCATGAAATGCATACGCTACATGAAGGATCATAACTTGCAGGCACTCGAGGCAAAGCAGGATTCGCAAGAAGCTTTTGCCAAGAAAATGGCCAAGGAACTGAAAGGAACGGTATGGGCGGGCAACTGTACTTCCTTTTACAAGACCAAGTCTGGTATAATTACTGGTTTATGGCCTCGCAATGTCATGTCCTTTTGGTCGTATCTGAGCGCCATTGACATTGCAAAGAATTATATTCATTACCAAAAAACCAACTAGTAGTTATTGTAAGATCAGGGTTTTCGACTCTTTGGTTGTTTGCTCCTCTGAAACGTATTACAATTGAATCGACAATGATAATAAACGCAGTATTATTTAAAGGGGGTTATAAAATTACATACATGTGACCATTGAATAACTAAGATGTTACTGTTCAACAGTAACATTTTCCTGGAGAGGTTCTTGTTTGGTCGCAAGGAGAGCCGCCGCATCGATGGCCATCTTTCGATCTTTGGGAGCGACAATCAGACCGTCAGGATAGAACCAGAAACGCGTATTAAACTTTTGTCGCAGCTCATTGACGAGAATGGATCCCGGTGGCGGAGGAGTGGGCATGGCATGATCCCATTTGATGGTCATATCCCATCGACCGGAGCTCAGACCGGAGACGAATTCGTCCCATTCGTTATTCGTGAATGTCAAGTGAAGTTTTGATCCGCTCAATTCCTTGGTCATTAGCAGCACGCCCTGGCCAACAATTTTTGTAAGTTGCATCATACGTTCACCGACGACGATATTACGACGGAAGGCTGCCCAGTTGGTTTCTGACAATAATGGTTCAATCCAACTACGATAGGCTTTCATGTTGGCATTACGTTCTCTATCCTTGTCGCGTTCTCCGTTCTCGGATGTTTCGTCATCGGCAATCTTGACCACTTCGTTCGGGAAAAGAGCGGCAAACGTTTTCTGAAACTGTTCAAATGCCAGGTACAGTCTGAAGTAATCAGTGTTGTAATAAATGCCGTTTTGATTCATTCCATTATCCAAATGAGGTTTCATGTTGGAATGCGTCGTGAGAATTTTTAGAGCCGGATCCAACAATTCGGCAGCTTGTTCGGCGGTAACAGTAGTAAGATCATCAGGAAGTGCGGGCGCTTCTTCTATGGATAAAGTAAAATCATTCGCCACCCGTTGGGCTTTTTGTTCAAGATCAGCCATGGTGATGCTTCGCATGCGTGCAATAATATCATCGCCTACAAAAGAATTGAATTTTCAAAATAAAATGAGTCCATTGATCTTTTTACTGCCAACGGTTTTGTTGTTTAAGAGAAAGAAAAAAATCGGTTTTGTGTAACTTACGTCTTTGTTCGAATTCACCGTGACGGTGGGGTATTTTAGGTTTTTTGGTGGGAAGAGGGGTGGCTGTTGCTTCAAAAGGCATGCTGGAATCGGTCGATTGCCTTTTACGTTTGCGCATCAATGACGCCTGCGTCAAGATACCTTGTTCAGCGTATCGTTGCAAAAGAACCGGTTCGCGTGCAATACGGCCATCTTGGTAATAAAATCCACGTTGCTTCGGTTCCATCAACACTTCGTCGGTTCCATTGCTCGTTTTCCGTAGATGAAGATCGGTCGACGGAGGAAAAGGTGCGCGCATCTCGGCCGGGCTTTTAAACGCGGACTGCGATAAGCGTTCCTGAGAAATGGGATGGGTAGGAAGAGGTAAATGGTGGAGGTGGTGATGTGGCTGATGTTGATGCTGTGGGAGAACGGGAGGTGGAGTGCGGGGCTGAGAATGGGTGGAGGTGGTGGCAGACATCGAGGTACGACCGGGTGAAGGCGCGGTTGTGGGAAAATACAATGGTCTAAAATTAGTGTAAGGACGTACAGTGTAAGCGTCTGTTGAGGTATCGTCGGCCGAGGAAAGTAAAGGATGAGAGGGCAACTCTGCGGGGACCATGGTATCTGGCACCGGGTTAGTCGAAGAAGCGGTGGATGTCACTGCACTGGAGGTTGCACTGGACGGTTGATGCTGTGTAAGATAGGACACAGATAACAGTCTGGAAAGGGAGGAAGTGGGAGAGGCGGCCGAAGATTTGGATGACACCGAGGTTGAATCCATCCATTTTTCTCCTCCTCCACAACAGGAACTGTTACTAGGCAACCGAACCGCATTCACGACAGCATTGGCATCTTCTCGGAATAGAATCTTGTCTTCATGCAATGGTTTGAAAAACTTGACATGATCACCAAGAGCATATGAAACACAAAACAGCAACTTGGCCAGCTTGTCAGAATCAGGCTTTTTTCGAAGCACTTGCTTCACAATGCGGAAAAGATCGAGAAGGTCTTCATCGGTCAGTATGTCTTCTGCATGAGGCTCAAAGAGCCGAACATCATGAGCTATAGACAAGCAAAGCTGATGTGTCGATTGGGAATCAGCATGCCGATGGTTCATGTTTAAGGTGAATCCTCTTTGGTCTTTTTTCCCAAGCTGGGGTTCTATAATTTCCCCGCCTCTTTTTTTTTTTTTTTTTTTTTTTTTTTTTTTTTTTGCCTTGTGGATCTCTTTGCCGAATCATTGGCCTCCGATTATCATCTGAGATTAAATCAGTCGCAAGAAACATCAAGAAGGGCACCTATCATCATCATCATCATCATCATCATCTAGCTTTTTCTTATTCATTATTTTTGGAGATTGATCTCAATCGTCCATACAACAGGAGAATTGGTGTCTATTTCTATCAGTTTACTGTCAATTACATTGGAAGTGCTCACCATGCCTCCAAAAAAGCACTCATAATTTTCTATGCATTTCATATAAATCAATATGCACAAAACTGTCATAATAAACTTGAAACACTCACCGAGATTCCATCTCAGTCCTTTCGTCGTCAAAATGGCTGGAGCTCCGATAGGCATGACGCCACATGTTGGTCCTAATTATCCGTAAAAATGAATATCCAATCATATTACTTTGCAGCAGAACGACGCCACTCACCTTCGTATTCGGGTTGACAATGAATGTGATGTTTGCCCTGAAAAAAAAAAAACAAATAATGCCATCGCCAAACCCAGAATAATAAGTCATCTTTTCTGTCGACGTCCGGGATATCAGACACAAACACATACCTTATCCAACAGTACCGTCAAAGATTCGTCACTCACTAAAATAGTGCGTCGATCTTTTTCATTTTTCAAAAAGTAGAGCAAGTTAATACTTGCCATAGTTTGATCAAAGCGACCTCCTAAAGCAGGCATCGCAACAATATCGTACTATGTCAGAGAGAGGTGAGTGTTCAATTGCATTTTAAAATGAAAATTTAAATTTTTTCTTGTCGTGATTCATAATCCTACCGTTTTATGATCTTGCGCTTCTTTTTCCCTTAACAGGTCAACGCATTTCATGAAATCTGTACTATCTTGATCGCTGACTCTTGTAATTTTAACATTCTATGAAATTTTCCATTTTTCATTGGTAAGAGACAGAGTGCATGAGTTATAGGCAGAATTACCTACTTTGGAAGCATAAAAGTCTTTGACATCCGGTCTAATAGAGTCTAGATCTCCTCTGATCTCGTCAGGGATGTATCTAATGGAAATTGATCGGTCGATGTGTCCATAAAAATATAGTGGTTTTCCCTTTTTGTGCCGCGCTTACTTGTTCAAGGTTTGTTGATCGTGTTTAAACGCGTCGTATACTCGATTGGATCCACCGTCTGCCAAAAATTTATAACGAGCTACAGCAATAAAGCAGAAAAGATTACTACTTTTTCGGCTTTCACTTTTTTAGTTGAAGAAATAAGAAAAAAAATGTCCCGCCTGGAAGAAGAAGGAGGAGGGAGAGGCTTCCCTTTCCGAGTGGAGCCGTACCATTGTGCCAAAGGCGGTCAAATGTGTCGAGCGAATTGAGGGGTTGATTAAGGACAATAAGACAAAAATCCGTCGGTTGTTTATCTGCCGTAAGTACTCTGGACGGATACCATTCCGTAATGTCGCTCATTATAAAAAAAAAAAAAGAACGATTCGTTTGTACACACGATTACAGTGCAAACAATGGTCCTCGAAAAAGCAAAGTTTAAAAAAGTGTCCAATAGCTGGTGGCAGCGCGGAGATGATGTCATGCCCGATGGTCGCAAGAGTTCTCCAAAAAAGCGGAGTTGGACGATTTCGGCGGGGCCAAGAAAAAAAAAAATCCAGGCATAGCCAGAGAATCGTATCCCTGATTTTACAACTACAGAACTCAGTGCATAAGACCAAACTCCCCCTCTTTTTTTGCTTTTTTTTTTTTTTTCCTCATTTCCTTTTGTTCCTTCAATCAGCCGAACCAGTCTTGATGACTATCTGTGGAAAGTCGGGAAAACCTATCAATCGAAAACTTGTTGTATGTGGCGATGGCGCTTGTGGCAAAACCTCGCTGTTAAACGTCTTTACACGAGGTTATTTCCCTCAGGTGCGTCTTGCAGCCCTTGCCATATTGTATACAGTATTTAATATATCATATTTCAGGTGTATGAACCCACGGTTTTCGAAAATTATGTCCAGGAAATGGGAATTGATGGTCAAGACATCGAAATGTCACTGTGGGATACGGCAGGTAAATAGGCGATGGATATAGTTGATTGATTGATGTGAGCGAGGGGCCCGTATCCTTGGACGAGTGGGATCGCTCTTGCACGCAGCTTTTCTTTTTTCCTCGATTTTTGCCTGCTCACATTTTCGTTTCGTATTTCATTTAGGACAGGAGGAGTTTGATCGACTGCGTTCTTTGTCCTATGCAGATACCCATGTGATCATGATGTGCTTTTCGGTCGATAACCGAGATTCGCTCGAAAATATACCCAACCGCTGGATGGAAGAGATATCTGAGCATTGTCCTCATGCGAAAATTGTGCTTGTGGCTTTAAAATGCGATTTGCGGGATGATGAGCAGGCAGCAACAACACGCAACGTTCCCATCATGTACGAAGAGGTAACGCCACCGTGAATTGCAAAATCATACTATTTTATTCCTCTTATTTACCTTGTGTTACAGGGATTGTCAGTAGCGCGAAATATCAATGCTGTCCGTTATTTGGAGTGCTCGGCTAAACACAACCGCGGCGTACGGGAGTGCTTCGAACAAGCAGCTCGAGTAGCTGTGTCAGGTACACTTTTTTGACGGATTCCACGACTCATTGATCAATTTAACCAACTCATTGTTGTGTTCTAGTCCATTTAAGAAGCGATCAACGCAAATCAGGTCTCTGTATCATTTCATAAAATGGTCATCACAGCAAAGTCAGATCGATTACCTTTCGCCCGTTTGTCTCGCAGCATAAACAATTTGTAATATAGAATATTCCTCTCTACTTCTTCCTTTGGATCTCCCTCTCCATTCTTTTTCTTTTGCTTCCCTTCTCTTCCCGTTATATTTTAATTATCCCATCTATTCTATTTTAAAACTACTTTCACATAAAATATACCATCAAGAATATCATTGCTCGTTTAGCTTTTCCAATTTCTTTTGCAGAATTACGATTCTAACTTGCCGCCTTTTCAGTTTTTAGGGAGGTTCATCCTGATGCATCGAAATCCTTGAACCTATCGTAAATGGGAGCAAGAAGACTTTTTTTTTCCCTCTAGGAATCAAGGGCTGAATGGATCCCAATCATCGGCAAATACGGAACGCAGACATATCAGTTCAATTCTCTTGTTTCCATCAGGTTATTTGATATACCAATGACTCTTTTCCATGGATAAAGACTGTATTGCCACTTGTACCACTTAAAAATCCGGCCCCCCAAGTTGTTTTGACATTGTTCTTTCAATAGGTCCAGTTACCATTTAATGAATTTATTGGGCAATTAACAATTCCACATCACGGGGGCATCAGTGTTTAGAATGTTTCATTTACATGACAATTTGAAATTGGATTCATTTGATCGCAGTAGAATGATTACAGACGCGACCAAATCCATCCAGATAACCAAGATGCCTTTGGCGGTTTGGCCAGTCTAGCTTGATCGACTTCGGCTTCTTCCACAGGCATCACCGGTCCGACATCTAACAAATCCTTCGGTGCCGGCGTCTCATTTTCCATGTCCAGTTCAATCACCGTAACAGTAATATCGTCACGGTATCTGCGCGACGGGGTTCTTGTTAATCGCTTGGACATTTCGAGAGTCTCATTCGATACAGGAACTCGTTGACCGACGTTCTTGTATACAGCGTCATAGAGTAAGGCCTCACGGATCATGTGGGTTGCTGGATTACGTTCGTGCTTATGTGGCCATGCGCTCATGAGGTTGGCGGCTACTTGATCTCCGTTCTCGCTTCGAACATTGTCCCAGCTCAATTCGTCCCACAATCCGTCAGTGCCAAGAATGATATATCGGTCTCCCTTTGAAAGCTTATAATGAGACACTAAAGGCTTGGATTGAAGATAAGGTGGGGTACGATAGTTGACAACGATGCGATGATGGTAACGGGCAAAAGTACTGTAGATCTCGTAAGGAATAAATGGGAGAACCTTGATCTGGTATTCTCTTGGCACCTTGTACATGATGTCTCCGAAAGCTATAATATTGCTTTTCTTTTAATATGGCATGACTACGAAGACGCATTGCCTTTCTACTTACATCCGCCGACGGCAATTAATCCAAAGATGCGATTTCGTTGCACAATATTATTCGCTTCATTCGATGGATGCTGCGAGATCATATGGACTCTCCAAGCTGGATGAGCAGGCGATTGTTCCTCTACTAATCGACGACCGGTCCAAGTTCCATTTTCCTCTTGACGAACAACTATTGATATACCATGAGCCATACCGCAAGGGACTATTTAAAAGAGGCCAATGTGAATGAACGACAAGCACTTACCGACAACTCTAGAATCACCGGTGTTTGCAGCATATACATTATCGCCGTCAATATAAACGCTGCATGCACATGATCCTGTGATGGCTTCCTTGATATGCATTTCCGCTACTTCTGGGTGAGCATGCTGGCGGGTGGCGTTCTGAACGTCCTTTTCTGTGACTCGGCTGAGGTTCTTGGGGAATAAATCGTAAAATCGCTGCTGAATATCCTGATCAAGGTCTACAAAAGCCGTGGTAATGGCTTCCTGGACTTGGTTGGTTGTTTTGGGGATTTCTTTCTTTAACTCGCGACCCACATAGATGGGGAGCTGTTTTCTAATGAGTCGGGAGCAATCAGGACCAATGTGACCTACAGTAACGCAAGAATTGAACTGGATTGTTGCTGGGCAGCAGGAAAATAGAAGAGTGATTTACCATCGTAGACACCAGCAAACAGTTTCCCTGCCAAGGTATTCACGCTGTAGTTGTCTTCCGTGGGATTGTTTGATGGAAGACGATTGGTATAAATAGCTTTAATGTATTTCTGCTGGACAGTAGTGGCTATTTGACCGGACCGCAGACGAGTATCGATTTCAGTGGGATCGAGCAAAGTAAATGGACGGGAATCTCTATATTCCAATTCCTGAATCTCCTTCTCCTTGCTTTCAGGTTGAGCTTGTTTTCGGTAATAGAAATAACTCGCACCGGACAAGCCAAGACCCGCAGCAGCAGCAGCAGAAACGGTACGAATGGCAGCAGGCATGATGAACCGTGGAAAAAGAACGATACGCCCAAAGTGCCCCTTTGGTGCCGAAGAGCACTACAAATCAGCTTGGCGAACACTGGCTGGCTGAGTTTGATTCTTTGTTCGATACGCGTCCTTGCCAACACAGCCTTTGTGCCAAACCTGTCCTGAAGGTTGTTCATTCCAAAGTACTTGCTCGGTCCTTTTGATCAACAGGAAATTTCTTTGAGATTTGAACTTGCTTACATCCTTAATCGAAAGTAACCTTTATTTTGGTTATGCGTTGCACTGATATCCGGAAGCTTACGTGTAACTGTTATGACGCACAATCGCGCCTTTGGCAAAAAAATATATGCAATTTCCCACCCATCTACACTTTGGCTTGGTCATCATTGAATTATAGCTTTATGATTTAATTACAGCAACACATACTATTGGGACCAAGTGCTTATTTCGTGGACAAAGTACTGATTGTTTATTTCAGCGTCAGTCTTTCGAAAGTGAGTTAAAAAAAACGGTGTGATGATGGAGAGTCATGGAGTCTGAAAAATACAGTTTGATGTTTTCAGAACCCAGGAACACATTCGCCACACAAGCAAGCCTTTGTATAACCGCAGACGCCGGAGTAGAGTGATACAACTGCAAAGGTATGTTTATTATGAATAGAACTTATCCGGGTAAAGCAAATAAGGGGTAGACAGGTTTGATCGAATCACAACATTTTAGTTGGGGATGAACTGGATGTAAACATGGACTTCACCATGGCTGGTCAAACCGAGTTTGGCAGGCAATTTCACCCAGGTATCGATAGGGCTGCCGCGGAAAGCGTCGGCAAAGTCCAACTTGGCCTCACCAATCTTATCGGAACCGATGGGATCCTTATCAAGCACCTTGAGATACAATTTGTGGACGGAGGAACCGCCTTCGATGGGGAAAGTGAAAGTCTGATTCCAGACGGGATCGTTGGTGTTGCTCAATTCCTTGGTACGCTGCTTGTACTTCTCATCCAACCACAATTCACTGTACATCACCAAGACAAAAGTTTCAGCCATACCGTATCACAGCGCACCTGCCATTCTATACTTACACATAGGGATCATTTTTACCAATGAGGTCTTCGCCGTGAAGCTTGCGTGCTTCAATAATGGTAACAGAGAGAGTGCCTTCGGGTGATGAGTGAGAGGAGAACATTGCGTGAGTAAGAAAGAATAAAGACAAGTCGATGCAGAAACCCTCTCTATTTATAAGGCTCGCAGAAGCCGCAGGCAAAACGGGATCCATCGGCTTAGTGGCCAAAAACGGGGATTGATTGACATCATGTCGGCGATCATGTGACGGGCCAAAGTTTATTTATATCTTTTTCATTTGAAATGACGCACACTCTGCTCTAATTTAGAATATGTCAGCTTGCTTCGGTTTTAGTCTACTGCATGCCATGAAACCGGTGACGGAAGGTCGAATACAAGGTTCTGCAATGTCACATGAAAACGAGCACTGATGATGCAAAAATCATTTGAACCCCAAAAAGGCAATCTGCCAAGGCGGAGAAGTGGATGGATAATCGGTAGTGACAAAACGCTAAGCATACGCACAGAGCGTGTCATTTTTTTCCCGACCAGGTTAGAACGTAAAAGCTTAAGCCCGCCATCATTTGTTTCCGTCTAGTGATACCATCAAAACAAATGAAACAGTGGAACAGATGGACGGTAATGGATGATGTCCCAATTGTATTCTACTACACAGTGAATCATTTTTATTTATGCAGAAACGAAATCCTTGACGTTCTGGAGCCATTGAACGTACTCCTTTTGTTCCTTGTATTCGATATAATCAGGCAAGAAACTGGCCAAGGCGGCGTTTATACCGCGTTCCTCAAGGTAGCGTTCAAACAAGTTTTGAAGGTTCTAAAGGGACATCGGTTTAGCGTTTAGAATATCTTTGCCTTCTTTTAGTCTTACCTCATCCAATTCCGCAAATTGAGGACCGATGTAGAGACCACGACGTTGCCAATCAGCCTCGGCAGATTGTTCCGTGGCTACCTTGCCGTCCTTGTAGAACATGACACTTTCGATGGCAATCTCACCGTCTTGAGCCACGGTGTCGACTGTGACTGCACCCTTGCCATCCTTTATCGATCGGCCCACTTTTTTAGTTACTCCGTCACACCATGTTTCATTAATGCCATAATTTGTTTTTTACCTTTTCAATAGTGACAGAAACACGAACAGGGAACGAAGCCACTTCTTCCTCGTCAGCTTCGGCACCCTCTTCAACCATGTCCTCTTCGGGAAGGAAGCCGTCATCGGCAGCGGCATTGTTGATATCAGAAATGGAAAACAAGACGCGGATCCTAATCAATGACTCGGTCAATGAAAAAAGGCTGATATTTTCCACCGGTTTTCCCTCGCACTTACTTTTCGTTGCCAAAAGTGCGGATCAAGCTCACTTCGTCTTGGCCCAATTTATCCTCAAGCTATACAGAGTCATGTCAACGTTCCAACTGAAAAAATGGCGATGGCGTACTTTAGCACGTTACCTGGAAAGAGTTATTCTGCAAGAATTCCTTGATAAACTCAGGTTGTTCCGCTTCTTCCGTGGACTTTTCGTACTGAAGTTCTTCATTCAGCTTGTGGGCCAAATCGGTATCAACTAATATTCCCTTATTGAATATTGACAGGCAAACAAACGCGCTAAGCTTCTATTCGCCATTTTACCTGCACCGCTGTTCATGCGGGCCACGCCAGCAGTGAATGAACGCATGGGGGCAAAGGTCACAGCAGGAGCGACGCGATGCGCGACGGGAACAGCTGCCTTTCTGATCAAGGCAGGACGAGCAAAAGCACGAAGAGAGGAGCGTAACAATTGAGAAGCCATAGCTTACGACAAGGTTGGGAAACAATAAGGCAGGATATTACGAGGGCTCTGCTTTTTTTTCCTTGCATTTCCGACACCAGTCCTTTTGCAGTCACATCCGTCGCGGAATATGAAAATCCGAACAATTCTTTGCTTGGTTTTTTTTTTTTTTTTCCATGATGAAGGATCATCGGACCATGAAATAGATATTCAGAAAATTGGAACGAAGATTCATGCAATAATGAGATCGCGGCTACACTATTTTGCTCCTGTGGTAAGACTAAAAATATTAAGACTATGGACAAACTATTTCTAGATCGCGTTAGGATGGGAAGTTATCCCTTACAGTTACTGATCATCGTGTGTAGTAACATGGAAACTTTCAAAAAAGAACAGCAAAGGAGGTGATTGATTGCCGCTATGCCGAAGCTAGAGGATCATACATACAAATTATACCATGTTGCCACAAACAGATATTCCGCACGCACAAAAAACGCAAAAGATCTTCGGTAGCTTATCAATGCTACAATGCAAAATGTATGCTCAACGCACGTCATGCAGCAACTTTAGCAGACATGTAAGGGACATTTTGTTTGCAATAAGCGGGGTATTTTATTCTCTGTAGATGACAGCGCGGGGAAATGAGCAGTATAAGTATTTGTAACGCATTTTCTAATGTAGAGACTGGGGTAAAGCATGAACCAAGCAACGGTGGAGAAGTAATCCGCGGAACGACTTGATGTGCTGCTGTAAATAAGTATAAGCAAAATAATTTAATTCGCAAGTAGTTGGTAACGAGAGATAGAATGTATCATATGTAGAAGCGTTCATAGTATGGATAATATACAGATAATTGAGAGGACGTGTGATGCGAGCCGGTTAATGAAGCAAGAACTGAATGGATGGTAGATTGATACGCTCCGGCTGCTTATCGTCAAGGCATGATCCGATCACTGAGGGGCGATCGAAAATGTAGCTACTGGGCGAGAGTGAATAGTAGGATGTGACATTGCTACATTCGAGGGGCTCCAATTTGTTGTTACTGGAAGTAACTTTCATGATCATTGGAGGTAAAGTAACGTCGGCCATCATGGCGTGGTTCTGTTGAACCATGGGGAGGTGATTGATAATGGGTGAGCCGTCAGGGCTGTGAAACGATTCAGTTTCGGAGTCCGAAGAACACGAAGACGACGATGGTGGCGGCCCAGGCAACCGGGGAGACTGTTGACTAGGATTGAGAAATCCTGCAGCGGCCAACGAGGGGAGGTGAGAAGGGAAAAGGTCCTTTGTAAAGGAGGATAAATTGCGGCGCAGTGCAGGTGGCGGCATCAGTGGGCGATTGCCGGATGAGCCTTTGGTGCGACGTTTGCATGGGGAAATATGAATGCGGGCATGGCGTGTCAATTCATCCGAACGTGAGAATCGTTTCTCACATCCTGGAAAAGTGCAAGCGTGAGGCTTTTCCCCGGTGTGAGTGCGAATATGACGGATACGATGTTCCAAGCGGGAAAACGATTTGCAACACATCGGACATTGATAGGGTCGTGGAGTAGAGCTTGATTTGGTGGTCGTGGCACTGCCGCTGTTGGCATTGGAAGAAGGTGCAAAGGCTGATTTATTAATCACCGACATAGGATAATAGAGTAAGATAACAGTGATAAAGAACGGGAAAAAAAAAAGCGAATTGTTATCGTCAGATGTTTAAATAAGAAAAAAAAAAAATCAGTAATTAAGGGACCAACTGCCATTTTATGCTTTTTTTTCTGGTAGGAAAGTGGCTCGATGTCAAACTTTTTTTTTATTTGGTTTTGCTTTCCAGTGAATAGAAAAGACCATCGGGTGGGGGTTTTTTTTTCTTTGCGGGACACGTTCCATGTGCGTTGGATTTTCACTGTTTTTTTATTTGTACGAAACAGTTTTGGAAACACTCCGGACTTGCAACGGAACATGCAGGTCGCGCGCGCATCTCTATAAGATGAGAAAAACAATTATACTACATTCTTTCCTTCAAAGCTACTTGGAATTTTCAAACAATTGCCCCCGTTTTGTCTTTTTTTTTTCTTTTTATTCTTCTTGAGTAGTGTGGAGTGAGTTTTCTATTCCAGACTCTCTCTCCCCGTTCTGTAACAACACTAAAGGGATCCGTCATTATGTCTTAGTCATCTATGACTCAAGTCTAATTATCTTTTCGGTTGCCTTTTGAGGCATTGAAGGCATTTGCTGCAATAGAAGTGTTGATCATTGGCAGGATATATCTTAAACTCACGCGAAAGGAACGTTCTTTTTTATTTATTTTTTTTGCTCCTCTTTCCCTTTCATTATAAGTTGAGAAACGGTGGATGCATGGGCACATGGTAATAAATTGGGCCACCCTTTTATTCCCACGGGACATTAATCGCGTTATGCACAATGCCATCTCCTCCGCATACAAACGTTTCCCTTACATATCAATATCTGTTCTTTTCCAACGACGCCTCTCACATTAAATCCCGCATCGATTGCCACAAAGTTTGTGGAAAATTGTTACAAATATCAATGCAATTAATGGGCATGTTTTTTCGCTTTATATCGCTCCATGTGGCAAGTGATTCTGTCTTTCTCTCTGATACACAGTGTATCTGCCAGAATCGGCGCTCGATCGGTTTACTCCTTCATTTCCGGCTAAAAAAAATGGTTTCCCCTGATGACGTTAATCTCTCTCTCTCGCTGTGTGTGTATGTGTGTGTATCACCTTCATTTCACTACGAATCAACCAATCACTAATAGACACACGGCTTACTGAGAATTCCATAGGCAATCTGACAGAATTAATAGCTGCTGGACTTGTACACGGCATTTCTTTTCTTCTACCTAGTCATGGATACCATATGCTAGTTTGCTCCATTCTTCCGTACAAAGTGTCAGAATATGAATGATAACATGACTTGATTGAATGTCATTGAGCTCAAACACATTTTTCATCGGCTAAACATTGTGTTAACTGGAGCACGAGCATATATTAGGGGTAAAGGGGCAACACAATCGGCTCAACCTAAGAGAGGAAAGCGGCGTCCAACTCCTTTCGTATCACATGGGAAAACTAAAAGTCAAAGAATTTTATGCCTCTTCTTCGGCACAAAAGCAGATCGTCTCATGTCTTTCTTATGTGTGACAACAAAGAAAGATGAATGATCTTAGTATAACTGAAGATCCCCGATAATGAGCCAGGGAGACTCTGATAAATGATACTAAGTTGTCCAATACAAACCTAACGTTTGTTGCATTAATATGATCGTCATCCGGTATGATCCAGAACGGCATGGGCTGCAATGGACCAAAAAGTGAGATGTACCATTGGGAAAAAAATGTTCTTTTTCCACGACCACGCTAAATTCGCTTCGATGACGATTGAACATCTTTCAAAGGCAAAATCGCGTGATATGAAATGAAGGTTGTGCTAAAAAGACTCTTGCTGCCCCAGAGTGATGTCAGTTGTCTGACATGGGATTTACTCGTCTCATTTTTACTATATATAATAAAAGAATGACTTTCGCGTGGTGTTCTCGCATCGTATTCGCTGCTTTCGGTTTGTTTTGACATTTCAAGCAATACAGTAGACAATTTGTTTATAAAGGTTCGACGAAGAAGACAGTCAATGAGCACGGATTAAAGCCGATGGATCTTGTATCGTTGAAGTGGAAACTTTGTTATTAAAACAAACAAGTTCTCGAACTCTGTTTCTGGATAAGCAACCCCCCGGAGAAATTTTTCTATTACAACAATGCACCCAGTTCCAATGAAAGAATAAATGAGGATGTTAGCATGGATGCATGCTAAAACCATGTTAAACGTATTATACGGATGAGGGGAAGTCTAGATTGCTCCATCTACTTTTTAGTAATTGCTTCCAGTATTGCTGCTACAGCAGCGAGGCAATTGGATACTCATAGTCGTGCAACTGGAAGATGTGTATCTGCTATTGTGAAAAAAATTACATCAACAATGAGCATTTCTTCTATTGTCAGTCGCCACTTCATTTGGCAACCACTCTGGGACGATAAAAAGCGATGCCCTAAATCGAATTATTCTTAGTTCCAATGACTATTTACCATAGAGCCATTAAAAAATACATATTAGATCGTGTAGCTCGTGGATATCAGCAAAAAAAAAAAAAAAAAAAAAAAAAAAAAAAAAATAGGATAAAGTAAAACCAAATAAATCAAAGCAGTCGAAGGCCTTCGTTGCCTGACTAAAATTCCAAATAAAACGAAAGGGGAAGATGCGCTTCAGTTAGGCATCTTGGTAAGGAAAAATCCAGAGCTGTTTGAGATGTTATTCATATTTTATTTGCATCGAAATATGGGAGTAATCATATCTTTGAGGTTGTGCTATTTCTAGCTATGACATGCGGTTGACCGGTCAATGAAAAGTAATACGTCGCTTAATGAAAAAATGGTACGTTGGCAGGCGAAAAATCAAAAGGTGGCAGCAAAAAAATCGTGAGAGGTCAAAGGTGATAGCTTCGTAACAAAGTGTAAGAAGTGATTAATATGATAGATGGGGTCATTCTTGACAATGCGATGGTTTACCATAACACTTCAGTGAACCAAGACCTTCTCTTAGCTGCCACCTTTGTTAAGGAATCTCGGAGGTGGTGATTGTCTTACGTTTTTATGATTGGCGAAATTCCTGCATAAAAAATACTGGGATTTTTAGAGTTGTCAATTTTCGGGAATACGTGCCTTAAACAACCTTTTCCTTTATTTTTTCTTTCTTTTTTTTGTTGTGACTCCGTTTGTCATCCATCCAAGTGGTGAACAAATGCAGTGCTTCTTATCCCAATTTGTAACATCATAGCATGGAGCCTGCAACCACTTTCAAGTTCTGCTGCGATTGTCGTAGGAAGCAAGATATTTCCCACTTTCACGGCTGCAAGCGTAATTACAAGACCTGTGTGACTTGTCGACTTAGACAGACGCCCCGTGAACCATTCCCTGCTCAAGAGATGATTTCTCTGCGTGACCTCGTGCATGCTTATCCACAAGTTGTCTTATCTGAAGGTGGTGAAGAAGTCCGTCAAACAAGTTTACGGGGATCGTCGCTCTTGATCCTACCATCGAAGCACTATCCGATAGAGACATCATCTTTCGCGTCTTGGAAGCAGTTCAGCAGTGCGACGGTTTTCGGTATTACCTGTTTAACTATAAAGATCCGAAATTGCAAGACATCATTACCTTCACTGCTTACTGCATGCAAGGAGTGAGCGTGCAACGTCAAGTACCAGCGGAAAAGCGCGTTCGGAAAATGCAGCGCATGACTGTCTTTGACTGTCGTGCCGCCGTCAAGGGCAAAATCGACCGTGCCAATGGTGCCATTCGTTTGACAATCCAACATGGAGAACATGAGCGGCCGAATCGTAAAAGTTAGCGAGTACACTGCCGACAATGTCACTTCCTCTGACGCTGCAATTTTGTATCGCACTGTTGTTCAGCGCTACACCGCTTCCAACGTTTCCCCAGCAAAAGTAAGCATAAAATTACTGAGGCTGGCGACAAGGAACTTATAAGCTGTATAGATTGCATATTGCTGGGGTGAAGCTTTCTGGTCCCAATATCAACTAGATGCCGATCAAATGCGTTCATCTCGTATGCTTATTGAAAGATATGAGACAATGCACTCTTGTCCTCGGTGCCCTGGCCAACTCAATAGTTGGCCCAGCTTACAGGGTCACCTGCGAAAGAAGCATTGTCGAGAGGTAAATCTTTATTTTCTGTAAAGCTTTTAGCTCAAACCTTTCCTGGTTTAACCCAAGCGTGTCCATAGGAAAAGCGGCGATGTGGTTTAGTGCCAAGTCACACATCCTTATAGTGCGTCCATTCTCCAATGAGTATGAGGAGATTCCGCATTTCTCATAGAATCAGGCCCTGAACCAGTACCTTTTGATTCGTTTCTCTGGCAGTCAAGATTCGGCATACCTAGGACACCTCTCGGTAACACAAAGAAAAGTAATCGCGAGCTACATTTACCAAAAGGCAGCTGGAGAGAAAGAGGTGAAGTGGCCGTCTTCGGTGACTACATCTGAAGCTCATCCAGCGTCCAGCATCCAGCGTCCGCATCCAGCGTCCATGGTCCATGGTTCATGGTTCATGGTTCATGGTCCACAATCCACAATCCACGGTCCACAATCCACGGTCCGTGGTCCACCGTTCACGGTTCGTAGTCCACGATCCACGGGAGATAAACAACTGACTTCCTTTTACGAGAAGATTCGAATGACTCTGAGCCCGAGTTTGACGAACAAATTCCAGTCATTGATCCTGTTCTTCCCGGAGTGAGTTGGAAATCGAACCCGTCGAACCACAAAACGTAGAAGCTACGACCAAGCGGTACTGCATGCATGTCATCAATGAAGAATACATCAATAGCGAACACTTGAGCCGAACTTTGAAAATCATTGATGCCCTTTCTTTGGCTCCTTTTGCGATTATCAACCAAGACGGGAGCGAGGACAATGCCTTAGTCCACCGTAGTGACGTAGGAAAACTCGCCGCGAAGTATGAGTCCCTCCAGCCGATACTACCAATGAACGTACCCGCGGGTTTCTCGAAAGTCCCAGCAGCTCTACCTTCCAAACTCTTTTTATTGT
The DNA here is from genome assembly GCF_025331425.1 of Radiomyces spectabilis. Lineage (NCBI taxonomy): Eukaryota > Fungi > Mucoromycota > Mucoromycetes > Mucorales > Radiomycetaceae > Radiomyces > Radiomyces spectabilis. The sequence goes on from NW_026251931.1 coordinate 1,958,546, forward strand.
TGGTATAATTGCCGTATTCGAATCTTTTACGACAGCGGCAATATGTGCCTATTACTCCCAGTTGTGGTGTGGCGAATGTCGTGACCATATTTTCTCTCGGCGGGTCTGATAGAGGAAACATGATATCCTATTCTTGGCCCATAAGTATTGAGTATTTACAAATCTCCAATCAACCCTGGTGCCCACAGACAGCTTTAAGCCGACTTACTCCCTCCAAACCAAGCGGATAGTTTTCAGCATCCTGCTACAATGTGAAAGAAATATCAAAATAAAATAATAAAAAAATCGAGCCCTTTTAAGTATTTGCAGTCCGCATTTTGGAAAAAGAACCTTTTCACTTGTTCTCTCCGTGACACGGTTAGTATTTCACTTGCATGTGACGAAATAAAGAAGGTCAACTTTTCATAATAGGATGGTTAAATACTAACGGAAGGTCATGGTAATTGTAGGACCTAAACATCACCTATAAAACATTGCACCCAATTCGTTTCATCAAATCGCTTTCAATTCTGTCTTCCAGTACCACCACAGTACGCCAGAACATGTGCCTACTCGGCATTAATTAATTTGCACCGCTTTTTTTATTGCAGCTTGTGACTCTGCATTTAAACTTCCGCCTCTCAATTACAGTGAAGGTGTTTACGCGCTCGTAAACAAGGATTGCGCGGTTTCTCTGCGAAGAAATTTGTATCAGCGAAGAAACTTGGCGGTTGCATCATACGAAATACCAAGAACGGGAACGCTATCATGGTCAAGACAGTAGAATGTACGATCGTACAAAGCAAGTGGAAGCACAGATGGAATCTTACTCCTTGTACTCTTTTTAGGTCCATGCTTCGATGCAGTCCGGGAAGTGGTGGAATCGGCGCAACATGCCAGCTCCCATGAGCGAGGTAAATACATGGCACTCTTTTCTTCCAAAGTAAATACAGTAATAAAATGAAACTATATGGTAGCCGTCATGTCTATGACAACTTGTCAACAACACCTATCTGCGATGGATATCGACGAAGAAGTAGTGGAAGTTGTCGAATCAGTCAACTTTGAAGACCTCTGTGAAGCTTTGCTCTATTTACAGGGCGAAAATCTATTCCGTGCTGCTTTCCTGGATTCTTACCCAGGTGGTCGCGGTTTCTCCTCCATCGGCAGTCCGGCGTCGGAACGGTCAAGTGAGTTTCAATATCATTCTGCTCACTTGGTTGGGGATCATATCCCTTCCGTTGGTCCGTTGGCTCTATTTACGCTGGCCAACTTTTCCTTCACGTTACAGAAGCCCAATCACTTTGGCGTTTCCTTTGCTAGTCTAAAGGAATCCGTAGAGCTGTGCAAATTTCCCAACTTTCGCTTGGCTGAATTTGGCTTCAAGGCGTTGGAAGGTAATATTCTGATAAAACTTTCCTTGATCATTGCATATTGATCCACCTATTAGGCCAGCAATTATTTCCCTTTGCTCGGTGATTCTTCCACCGTGCTGCCTTTACAAGTGGATACCTTCGTCGACTGCGTTCTTTTGCCCGCGATTGAATTGGCATCTCCTTTTGAGTGTCAAAACTTTGGCCTCAATTACCAAGCCGAGTCAGAGCGCCTTAGAGATGCAAATGGCCGAATTGTAGCCAAGCCGGCCATGCTCGAGAGCATGAGTGCACCTGCTCTCATTGAGGGTATGCGTGCACTTGTTGCTGAAAGCCAGGATCTGGAAGCACTTTTTGGAGACTTCTTTTTTGATACCTGGTGCATGGGCATCAAAGCGCCATTCAGGGACTCTCTTACTGATTCAACTGGAATTTGGTAACTGTCATCTTTGTGATATATCAATAAACTCTACTAACTAAGGCTAACATAAGGTCGATCCAAATACCTCGTACATTGATGTGGGTGCAGAAGTCTTGCCGGTTTCTGACGAATTTTTGGTCGGTGTACCGACAAACAGCTCCCATGAAGAGCTTATTAACCAGCTGTTCGGTCCCTTGGGTTCGTCTGCTTATCAGTACAGGTATGGTTATGATACAAATTCTTATTGATATTGGCTTGCGTTAATCATCTTTTTGCACTTTTGATCACCATCATCATAGACACGATCAGTTTTCGCATTTGGCGAGGCGTGGGTGGGTTTGCGCTGTACCTGAAAAGTGGTATACCAACCAATGACTTCTGGGCCGTTTACGCACAGGTATGTACTATGATGAAAGCACAGGATTCGTAATACATATCGTTCATCGTATGATTTTCTATCCAGGCGTACAGCAAAGTAAAAGTCCCATTCTACAAGTTTGCTGCAAGCAAGGATCGAAGTGGTATTGCCGTATCCCCTTCCCAAATTTTCTCGAATTCCTTCCCAGGTTTAAAGTAAGTTAGCTTCAAAACTTTTGTTGGGGGAAATTTTGATCCACTTATAAAGCTGATATTATTTAGACCTTTGTAAACGCAACAATGGTAGCTCTGCCCAATAAATGTGTACGATCAGAAGTGTGTGTCGATCTTTTTGCAATTATTGACACCCATGATATCGTATTATTTATTATGCGGTATGGAAGCATATTATATTTCGATTTGTAAATTTGATTAACTAAACAGCCTTTTAGACACTATCAGGCGAGGCTAACATCTACTGGCTCAGATCCGCTCATCTAGCCTCGCTTTGGTCTGGTTTGTTTGGTGGTCTTTCCTAGGCTGGGAACCATCTTAAGCCCTCTTAGAACGCACATCCATAACGTCGGTTTCTCTTTTACCACGAGCGTCCAAAAGCCTGATGTTTGAATCATTCTGAACTAAATTTCATCAGGTCGTTTCTCAGCATTTGTATGTGTTTGGACTTTCGGCTTCTTTACTTTTAGCTGGTAGATCAGTGTATTCTTATGATAATGGGGTTTTGGCACCGTCGCAGTTTCTTCCTTGCCACTGTGCATCGAAAATTTGTAAAGCGCTAACAAATGAAAAGTATGTGGCAGAAGAAAAATAGTTAAGCCGTGTTTAAGAAATGGAGCTTCATAGCTCGGGCCTAGGAAGTAGCAAGGATTATAAGCGTCAGCGCAAATCAAGCGCAAGGTGATCAGATTGGTACAAAGATATATTATTGGGAAAAAAAGGCAATAAAATAAATAAGAAAATGTTAATGAGCGGAATGAGGGATAAAGCAGTGAATGTAAACAGAAGCATCTAGAAGAAAGAAAAGGTTGAAGAGGAAAAAATTCACATATCATAGATCCTTCTCGGAATCGCAGGGAGGTTAGACTAGGAAAGCGCTCGACCAATCCATCAATCATTCCGTCCGTTGTTCTGTCAGGACACGTCAGCTTCTTTAGTTGATTGGGCCATATTCGTTCTAACACCTGCAAAAATCTTGGTCTTCAACGCCTTGAAAGTAAGAGTTTGTACCCGCCCGACATCGTACTTGCGAATGTCATCTACGTTTCCTGGGTAGAAGCGGTGTAACCTGATTTCGAAAGTGTTCAGCCGAGATGGCAAGTGGTGTAACCCAGCGTTACGAAGATCTGGATGGATCAAAGTGGGATCTTCCAATGCCTGACAGTGATACAGATGGCAGCCACTTCGTCGGGCAGGCTATATTGCATACACAACCGTCGTATAGATTTGAAGCATTTGCTACCGTGTCGTATCCCACGTGTTTCTGCAGATCCGTGTTGCTTAATGTCAGCGTGCGTAAGTTTAGAAAGTAGCCTTGAAGCGGTCGAATATGTCTGCGAGATATGTTGTTATAAAAAAAACATTGTCATGTCGTAGAAATTCAGGGTTTGTAACTGTTGCGCTGTTTCACGCAAATCGAGAAGACATCGCGCGTTAAGCCCTGTGGCGAATGTCAAATAGAGATGCCGTAATCCGCAATTATGCTTCAGAATCCGGGTGATTTGCGTCATTCGTTAAATAGTGACAATTATGTGGATTCAGGGTTTCTAGGTGAATGCAGTCGATCGTCGATCAGTCGGCGGTCGGAATGTCTCGTCTGTTACCCAAGGTGTATTGTTTTAGTCCTGAAAGATCCAGACAACGTACTGTTTACTGTATGCATAATCATGTTTCGAGTAAAAGCCGAGGCTCGATCTACGTCTCTTATTCGCAGTTTCCTTAACCAGGTTACTGCATGCCTTGAATTGATCGCCATCTAAGATTGCGATAGAAAAATGAACTTGCAACGTAAAACCACGGTACGGTATGAAATGGCACAACATTCTGAGATGTGATCTGCGAGTTGGTAGAGCCGATGTTGTAATAAGTAAATGGTGCTAAAGAAGGAGAAGAAGAAGCCCAGGGGGTCGTTTGTACTGTGGATGATGTATGCTAGTGACCAGTCAATAGCGTGGAAGAAGGTGACAGATGGTGTGAACGCTATTGACTTGCTTTCTACTTTCAGTTATTCAAATGCTACTCTCTTCGACCGATTCCAACATATATTTAGGCAAGGGCGAAATCCTCGTGCCACTTCTTGGAGGCATCCATGTGTCGCGTAGATCATCCTTCTTTGAGTGGTCTGAACGGTTGCCATAAATTGCTGCGTTGGAAAGATTCACAGACGCGTCCTATTTTGATTTAATTATCTTCTTCAGATAAGGCTTCATGCTCAATGCGAGTACTGAACTTACCTTGAACTTTCGAAGCAACACGTATGCTTCCCGCAAATCACGAAGCATATCGGCTGTCTTCGGCAATTGGCAGGTACCTTCGCTGACTGCGACATAAAGGCCCGGAGCACCCAGACGTACAGAAAACAAACCAGCATGCAACCCTAGGTTCGATAAGATTATAATGCATCAAGCAAATACTGGCTGGTCGCTATACCTGTGATCTGCATGGCTGGAACAGCCACAATTTTTTCTGGATTGCTGTCTTTAACTGTGCGATCCACAACGCACTTGCTCTCCACCAAGAGCTTCATTTTGTCGCCAAACATTTTCCCGAGGGAAGCACCCACCCTTGCCAATTCGACGTTGGCAGCGTCCGACTCCCTTCGGTTTCGCAGTGCCGAAAAGTTGTCTCGAACAGCTCTTACGTCAACCTTGAAGCCTGTATTTCCCTCTACTGCCCCAGCCGAGTCACCGACTGACTCGCCCCTATCATCAAGAAGGTAAATTACTGATAAGCGTGCGTACAAATTTGCAACATCTGCATCGTACCACTTCAACCGAAGATCGTCTTCATCTCGCATTATACATTCCAATAGAGGACCCCAGACCTTGACAGTCAGGTCTCCTTCTGTTACGTCAATATCCGGTCGGAATACCCGTTTCCGGAATTGTATGATTTTTAAACTTCCCAAGCATTAATAAACCGCCCTTTCATAGGATACGATGTAATTTTACTTACTATTCGGAGTACATGTCATAGAGTGTAGACAACGCACCCTTATGGCCACTTTCCAACTTGTTGGCCTTCAGCCTCGCAGCATCGAGGTCTTCCCTCGCCAGCTTTCCACAAATTTTAACGCGTTGTGAATGGGTGAAGATCAAATTCAACTTTACCTTCTCGATTTCTCGTAAAGAGCTATTGTTCTCCTCCAGCAGTGCAGTATTATTCTCGAACATAGGACGAAACTGATGTGATAAGTCTTTCCATTCTTGGCTGGAGAAAAGCTCTTGATGAGCTGAATTAGGGTTCGTCAAATCGAGGATCGAATTAGCGCCGAGCCTACGTAACGGAAAAAAAAACCCACCCGCGTTTCAGATCGCATTTAACTTTCGCTGTTGTTTTTTGGACTTACGCGACCAAAGCCTTGCCTTGATCGTCGAGCGTCTTGTATCGAGGGTATTTTTTTAAGCATTCACGCTTGATTTTTGTTCCAACAGACAATTCTGAATCACACGGTCGGATTCCATCATGCTCAAGGAACTAAAAATTTCCGTCAGCAATCATATTTTCAATCATTCAAAGGTTTCATTTACGTTGTTGCAGGCAACTGAAGGTTTTTGCTTTTTCTTAGAGCTTGGTCTTTCTGACGAGGAAGCGCTTGTGGCAGCCGGGGCACCAATTATATTTTCCAGCTCACTGGCAGATCTCTGTAATAAGGACGACTGGATTGCTTCGACTGTCTGATCGACTTGTCTTCTAATGTTCCTGCGTTCTGTCGGAGTGTTGGATATCGACCCCAATCTTTTGCGAGTTGGTTCTGTCTACAAGAAATCAAAATTACAGTGAATACAAATACGAACAGTAGCAACAATGCCTCTTGAGAGTTGCAGGTTTACCATCCTCTCGAAGGGATTAGCGATTAAAAAGCGTGAGTGATGCTGAAGAGGGTATCTGAAACCTGCGTTGATAAGCAACGACGCCAATTGTAATAGAAAAAGGTATTCAAACTCAACGACTTTGCCTGATGGCGCAGCCCAGCTGGCATGGCATCCGTGCAAAAGTCCGATCCATTATTGAAATGACTGATTTTATGACGTGGAACGGCGGCAGGATGGTCTTAGTCTTCATAACATTGGTTGCACGGGTTCCAGGTTTGCTCTTAGTTACCCTTGATAATTTTTGATGCATCAGCCAGAGTATCGTGAGATTGGCAGCCTACTCAAATGTGAGCTTTTTCAAGCATGATTAAGCAAATGTTGCTTGCATTGCCTCAAAGATATATAGCATCGCCTACCTAGTTCAACAGAGAACTATTTTCGTTTTCTCTTCTGTGAGATTAATGTTTAGCAGGAAAATAACTTTCGCTTTTACCCATTTCACGTACTGTATGCTTACTAGTTTTCTGTATTGACGTCTTTTTTACTTGGGAATAGCTCGCATGGTTTTTCGATCAACTCCGCTCTCAGTGCTTCATATCCTTCATGGACATTCTGGCTGGAATAGAAGGCGAATATTATAGGTAAAGCAATTTTAGCGTATAGACCCATGCGGGTTCCCCGCATGAAGTGACCCAGACGTTAGTTTGTTCCGACTCTTAAATTCCATCGTAAGCTTCTTGAAGCCTTTCAACCGAAGTTTTCTTCGCTTTACCAAAAGCCAACATCATTCTGCTTTTGATCGCGTTTTGTATGGATTTAATACTTACAAAGATCGTAAAAGACCGATTTTGCCTTTGCCTGTCAAAGCACCGAATCGTGGTAACGAAACATAAGCAATTGTATGAGGAGAAATTGTGAACAGCCAACCAAATAAAACTGGCGCTGTAGTCGGCGTTTCAATAAACTGTAGCCGACTTGAAAAAAAAAAATAGTGGCAAGTGTGTGATGCATGAAGAACTTATAGAACAAAAGGGAGAAAGAGAATCCTCTGGGACTGTTGGATATCTTCGATTCGTGTAATTTGCCTATTTACACTTCTAGTCTTGAGTCGGTATTGATCATTATCAGTGAACATCCCTCGGATATAAGATATATTTGGAAAGGTCCACATTTGTGATGTGACAGCGTCACCCGTATGAATTGGTCTTGGTGAGAGATCCAATTGTTGAAAGAGGTTCGATCGTTGTTCTAATGCAGAAGCTCACCCACAATGGAAACACGTCTAAAACCCGATCTTTCCTGTTTGGCCACACTGGTCTAGGATGGATAATACGACGAGTAGTAGGTATACCACATCCATGAGTCACTTCGCGAACGTAAACGCGAAAAAGCGAACTTATTTTACATTTTACCATTAACAAGCGCTATTTATTGAGAGCAAATCAATTGCGAAGAAGCCACATTGCGGAAAAAGCAATCGGGGGACGTTAGACCGGATGCTGAATTCCATTATTCGAAGGAAGAAGACCAACGGATTGTATTATTATCTGAGCATTTACTCTCAAAAGTATGCGATAAAAAGATTTATCACTGTACTAACAAGCTGTACACCCGCTGTGCAATGAATGCTACCTGCCATTGGAGGTCACTCCCTTACATTCAGCGACTTTCGTCAGACAAAAGCCTAACGCGTATACGGCATAACTTGGGCGAGAGCTCTTGGAATTTTGGTATATTCATCACAACCTTCTAGCATACCATGCATCATGACCTGTTTATGAACATGTGCAAAGCAGCGCTGGTTGACCCTCTCAGTTCCTTCCCGCCCAGGCTATGATAGCTCTAGAATGATGTGTGGGTATGTTGAATATTTAAAAAAAAATTAGTCAATACAGTAAGCTCTTTGATTTGATTCAAATTTCGTATAAGATAATTTACCTTTTTTATTTGGTACAGCAGATATCGACATCTTCCCGACCGATAAAAGAAAGGACACAGACCAAAAAAAAAAAAAAAAAAAAAAAAAAAAAAAAAAAAAAAAAAAACCACCAATGGGCGCGTCTGTAAAGACCCCCCAAAAACCTGGGGAAAAAAGGAGGAAAACACTGCAAGAAAACTATCAAATAAAATAGAAACTACAAAATAGAATGGTCGGGAAGAAATATCGAAGACGATATCAGGGGAAGCAATCCAAAGAGAGGAACCTGAGGAGGACACGTAAAGCGTTTTCCGATGAAAAAAAGAGCCACAACGCGGACGATGCCCTTTACAACAAAAACCGGTTTTACCACATCTGCTGCGCGAACATAAGTATAAAGATTCGATGAATTGATGACAAGAGAAAATCGAACGTCGTAGAATAGATGGCTTTTCAGGCGAAAAGAAAACCGAATAAAACTGAAAGCTAAAGAAGGGTAGAGAAAAAGGACAGACAAGTTTCTTCTTCGCGAAATACGAATAACCACATCACATAAAAGGTACCTTTTTGATGATGACCGACTCGACCGGTTACAGCCACCGCTTTTTTCAACCCCAGTTTTTTTTTCAAAACCCCGCTTTTTTTCCTCTGGATCGAGTGATGATCCGCTCCTAAGCACTAGAATTTCAAAACCTCAGTTTTTTTCAACCTCTTTGAAAAATCCGGGTTGATCATATTTTATTGGAATATCTTTATTTTATGCTTAAAAAACATGTCTAACGTAGCCTGTTTCGCTTTGCATTGTGTTCGCAATTTCCGGCAAACGCTTTTCAAATTGCCCTCCCAGGATTCTTCATCGAGGTTGTGCATAACAACTTGCAGATGGCGGTACCTCGCGCGGAGACATCTTTGGAGGTTGTGGAACATCGATTTCGGTCTCAGACTCTTCATCCTCTGCTGTTTGAACCGCTTGAATAATGATGTTATATGAGAGAAACAGGTCTGCTTCCTCAAAAAGATGCTAATCCTATGGAGAGTCTCCCTTATGCTGAGCATACTTGACCACTATTGACAGTGTTGTGTTGCAGTTGCATGATTTTGAAAAAAACCGCATGGTTGACTGTTCGGCAATTGAAAAGATGTAAAGCATTTGGTCCAATCATATATGCCCATCATTACCAATAAAATCCGATACCTCAAATTTTTCAAACCCCCATTTTTTTTCATTCATCGTCAGCAAATCCTCCTTTGAAAAAACCGGGGGCTGACTGTACACGGAATAACCATAGTCTGGATGATGGATGCGGATGCGGGTGCAATGATAGTGAGAGTTTTTCAGGCAACAGAAGAGAGAGAAAATCAGAGTCTAAAGGAAAAATGAAGACGTAATACTGTATGTGATTTCCTATGGATGGAATAATAGTCACCCCACTGATGCATGCATGAATTCATTCATCGAAGCATATCTGCCCATGTATCATTTGATTATTGAAAACTGAAGAAAAAACGCTAAAAGGACATATACAGTATAACTGACAAAAAGAACCAAATTAAATGATGCCAAGAAAACACCAGATCGCCGTATCATCGATTATCTTTCTTCAAAAAGATCTCTACCCACATTTTATTTGAACGGCCACGATGCTCTGTTTGACCACAACTGGCGCAAGCGGCGAGAAAGAGGGAGAGTTACAATATCTAGGCCACGATAAAAAATATTGCTATCGGGCTTACAATGAGATAGTTGTACAAGACATGGATAGTTTCTATATAAGGAACTACTGCTTCAACCAGTTATGTGTGAAGACTCATCTATACGACAAGCCTAACATTTTTCCAATCATTCAATATTTACCCAACTCATTAGATCATCCAAAAGCAATCAAACAAAGCCATCGAAAGTCAAAGCTTTTGGGTCTGCTCCGGCTGTATGTGCTGTTGCATTTTTTGACAATGCTGTTCTCACAGCGGCTAATCTCAAAACCGATTTTCATTTTTTTACAGAACTTTTCCCAAAATGAATATCTATTTTACGCCTTCAACGCTAGCGCCTTTCCACCCTTCTGCTCTGGAATCACAATGATTTTGCTCCATTATTTTTTTCTCATCCGTTGGCTCATTCTCTTGAAGCCAATGATATAAGCAATTAATACAGTAATCTGTAAATCACATGATCCACATTAATTTATCAGAATCTGTTAGTTCTTTTTTGTGTCTCTTTTTTAAATCCTTCAACTATGCCTCGATGCCGACTTCCATGGTCATATGCGAAACAATCAGCAGCAAGGAAATATACGTACAGTCTCACAGACCTAACGTCCCCTTCAAAAGAGTATCATATACAACAAGGCTTGATTGTGCTTCTGACCAATAAAACGAGTTGAAAACTTAGTTCAATATAGCTTTGGGAGATGGGTCTTGCCTTGAACGATGCTCCGAAAAGTCGTCGAGGCGTTATCATACTTGGACAATTTTGCATATGGCTTTCCAAACGATGCCAACACGAAGTGTCGGGGTTTTGTTTTACGAATCGAGAAATTTCAGGTGCAGAAAGGAACGTCAGTTGACTTCTCATCAACATCAAATATGGTGGCCATTATTGTCATATCCATCGCCCAAAAACCTGCCACTTTTATTTTTTTTTTCAAGTCAGCTACAGTTTATTGAAACGCCGACTACAGCGCCAGTTTTATTTGGTTGGCTGTTCACAATTTCTCCTCATACAATTGCTTATGTTTCGTTACCACGATTCGGTGCTTTGACAGGCAAAGGCACGGAAGGCCTGGTGAACCGACATAGAAGTGTACAGTGTTAAGCCATTGCACACGAGAGCTAAAACTACAAATATTACCGGCCCTTGCATTTGCTTTTGAAGCACTCCGGTGAGCATCATTTGAAAGCGGCAGTCGCATATAGAAAAAGTAAAAAAGCAACGCCGAATCTCTCCCTCAGCAAGCGGGTCAATGCTTTAAAGTGTTGTCAGCAATTGACTGCACTATAAAAAAGGGGGTGCGACCCATCGATTTGGGAAGCCAATCGCAGAACCAGTCACCCAGTCACAAAGAATTGATTACGTCTTGGTGTTTTCATTGTTGATGGCGCAGCTTTCAAAATTTTGGTTCGTTTCTTTATTCTCCAAAGACGACTTTTTCTCAAAAAATGAACACTTATAACAACAAAGGTTCTGCTATAATGCTGCCAACAACGATTGTGTGGAAGTTTTTCTTCAGACCTGTGAAAGATACTGAGAATGGCCTCACGAAAGATAGATTATACACATCGAAGGAAGGAATCCGTGACACTGTCGACTTCCACAGCAGACAATCCAATATTATTGTTTTCAGCAAGGAATCTTATGACCCGCATGGTGTGGAGCTCGCCTGCAAGCACTACGGTCCATGCAGAATTGTCAATGGCTTCTTTCTCACCGACAGTGTATCCAAGTTGGGATCACATTGCGAGAGCACTAATACGAGATTGGACGAAAATGACAACTTGTTGCAAGCAATCGAAAGGTAAAGTCGATTTGATCTTCGCCCATTCCAACCAATTAAAATTTTTGGACAGCTGGCGACAGAAGACCTCGATGCGGCCAGGCTAACGACCAACGGATTGAAATATGGTCATAAGGGAGCATTGTCCACTCTGTTTGACATGTACTCTGAGTAGCAAGGAAAAAATACATCATATTCCGTGGAAGACCTGTTTATTAATGCTTGAGAAGTCTGAAAATCCTGCAATTCCGGAAAATGATGTTCCAACCGGACCTTGACGAGACGGAAGGAGATCTGGCCGTAAACAAATTTGATGTCCGGTCGGTACAAGAAAACTTTCCGGTGTCGAGTAATCGAAGAGGGTCGGTGGAAAAGTCAGCCGGCTTCAAGGTCGATATTCGGTCGGTTCAAAAATACGGTCGGACTTTGCACGGATGCATGTCAGCTGGGCTGCGCCATCAGGCAAAGCCGCTGAGTTTAAATACATCTTAAAAAGTCGGCCATCCCCCAGTTGCCGTATTTCTTCAGCATCACCCACACTTGTAATCGGCACCCTTCAACGATGGTAAACCTGCAACTTGAGATCCATTCCTTATCCTTATTTTTACTGATTGCATCTTTGTTTATTTTTTTATAGGCAACCCCAGTTCGCAAAAGGTTGAGATCCACGTCCCCCGGCATTCAAGATGTCAGCAAAATAAGAAGCCAAGTTGATCGGATAGTTGGAAGGACCCAGGCATTACTATTAAACAGAGCAGCCAACGAACTTCATGATGCCGTTAGTGCAGAAACGGCTACTCTTATCTTGGATACCTCTGAGAAGGTGATCGTCAAACAACTTAATGGTTGATAATAAGACGAATAACAGATTGCTGACGAAAGGTGTAGTTCTTTGAGCAAGACGGTATTCGACCAAGTGGCTCAGAGTTATCCGTCGGCACGAAAATCAAGCGTGAATGCATAATGAAATACCCTCGATACGAAATTCTCGAGGATCAAGACAAAAGTTTGGTCGCGTAGGTCGAAAACTGATAGCAGACGTTATATGCGATCTGATACGCGAGGTTTTGTTCCCTTTATGTAGACTCGGCGCTAATTCCATTCTCGATTTGTCCAAGCCTAATTCAGTCCATAAAGAGCTTTTCTCCCATCAACAATGGGCCCACTTGTTACATCAATTCAGATCAACTTGCGAGAGCAATACTACGCTGCTGGAGGAGAATAATAGCATTTTGCGAGGAATTGAGAAGGTAAAGCCGATTTGATCTTCGCCGATCGCCATCCGTTAAAATTTTCGGGGAAGCTGGCTAGAAAAGACCTCAATGCTGCGAGGCTAAAGGCCAACAAATTGGAAAATGCTCATAAGGGTGCGTTGTCCACACTTCTTAACATGTACTCTGAGTAGTAAGTAAAAATACATAGTATTTAGTAAAGGAGCTGTTTATTAATGACTAGGGAAGCTTGAAAATCCTACAGTTCAGGAAAAGACTGCTCCGACCGGACCTTGAAATGACAGATGATGACTTGGCTGTGAAACTCTGGGGCCCACTGTTGGAGTGTATTATGCGCGATGAAGAAGATCTGCGTTTAAAATGGTACGATGGAGAAGAGTAACGGAACCAAGTAGGACGCTTATAGGTACTGTCGATATTACCATAGGGAAGGTCCCGCAGGTCATTCAGCGCCAGAAGTAGACGACCAAGGCCGAACCGGAATGAAAGCTCGAGTCGTCCGAGACGAGTTCCCTGCATTGAATAATAAAAAAGAATCGCACATGGGGAACGTGACAATATCACATATGAATGAACCTGTAGGAAAAACTACAATCGATAAGGCGTACCTGTTTATCGAGAGCAAGTGCGTCATTGATCGCACAATCATTGATAGTAATCCTGACCGACCGGTGGTTGTTCCAGCAATGCAAATTATAGGTATATCAACAGCCAGTAGTTAGTCAATGCACAGCATCTATAACTTTACGGAACATAGGCTCGCATGCAAAGTTGTTCTCTGTTCGTCTGGCTGCTCCGGGTCTCTACGTCGTCGTGAGTGAAGGTTCGTGTACCTTGCCGACAACTGTGGATACTTTTCGAGATTTGCGGGAAGTATACATTTTGCTTCGAAAATTCAAGGTAAGCTGAGTAACCGCATTGAGCATGAAGACATATCTGAAGGGCTAACTAAATCAAAATTAGGATGCCTCTGTGGATCTATCGAATGCACTAATTTACAGCAATCGTGCAGACGATTTAAAAAAGGAACATCTCCGGGATACGTGGATGCCTCCGCGAAGTGGTGTGAGAATTTCGCCCTTGCCCAAATATCTGCTGCAATCGATCGGAGAGAGCAGCGATTAATGACGTCGAATAATCAAGACTCCACGTCTTTCATAGGTACTTTCACATCATATGAATACCTCCTCACTTCCACCGTCCACATTACGACATCGTTCTTCTTTTCCTCCTTCTTCAGCACATTCACCACAACAATGTCAACAACAAGACGAGTCACTATAAGCACATCTATCACGCATAAATCATTCCTCTTGTCGTCTTCATGCCTTCAAATCAAATGAACATCAAACTTAAGCTCATCGAAATTAATATGTTACAAGGGACCGTATCAACGCATGGATCCCAATTTTATACCTATACAGTAATTGGAAATTAGGAGGACACTAAATTTCTCGTGTCTCAAATGGGTCACAAGTGACATATTTGAAAGGATTTGCGTGCATAAGTTATTTCTGTATGAGGAAAGAAAACAACAACCAAGGACGGCAATCCCTAATTTGGCACTCCGTCGCTGGTGCACGAAAGCTTTGCAGCAATCACGAAGACATCGGATGGACAATCCGGGGGAACCTGTTGTCCTGACAATTATATTTTTCTTTTGAATGTTCTCCAGTCCATTTCCAATCCTAGTTCTCTTTTTTCCATATTGATTCGTCGTAGCATTTTATGAAAGTCTATTAATACATCTGCACATACATAGTACCTGCTTTACATCCGAGACCACCTTCACCACTATTCCCGTCCGCGATTATAAATATAAATATTGCAACCATGTATATAACACCAAGAGACGACTGTGACAATGCCACTTATTCACACGGTACCCCGGATACCAATACCCGTGGGTCCGCAAGATACAGTTTCTTACCGCCGTCATTCCCATCATCCCAAGCGCGGCATGAACTTGGGCAAGGCTTCGCATCCAAAAAGATCGAAGTAGCATCATTGGCTATTCGCTCAGCTACACCAAGCATTGACTTTCACACCAACTGCAAACTTCAACTTCCTTTTACACCAGCTTTACCACCCTACGAGAACGATGAAATGAAATCGTCCATAAACGACATTACACCACCTAATATGGACTCGCTCTCCATGAAAACGCGGAATATGCTTATGGCCCTTCAGCGGCCAATGGAGAAAGAAAAGACACAAAAACACCAACGCAAAACTGTCACCTTCAGCGACCGGCCACCGCTTATCTACGAAATCGAGCGGTGCGATGCCCTTTTAATGGAAAACTCCGAAGGTTGCGCTGACGAAGAGATCGCCAGTTCCAGCAGCAGTGACGAACGTAGCAGCTGGGATGCTACGCTGGTAGAAAATGAACCAACACATGCTGTGAATAAGGATGAAAGGTAAATAAAACACCCTACTGATCCAATTGTCTTTTAATGCTCAAATTTGAACAATACAGTGTATCGATCAAGTCCCCATTGGCCTCAGGACAGTTGGAGGAGAAGCTTAATACAACTGATTCAATAGCTTATGCAAGCAATCTGGCAATCCAACGAAAAGGTCAACGAATTTCGCGTGACGAAGTCTTGAATTTATTGGCGAAACGGAAAGAAGTTCAAAAAATTGCAGGCCTTCAAACACAGGCTTCGCGGACGCCATCATTTGATATCGAAAAATCGCAGTACCAATCCATGAACACACCTTTGGAAGAACAGATTTTGGAGGCCATCCGTAGAGCAAAACTAGCGACTGCTAGCTCGTACAGCGGAAAAGAAGCGACTCATCAGGATGACCTGATGCGATTCAAAGACACCATTTCAAAGTCAAAGTACGATGGGCCAATCTATCCTGCTACATCATCACTACCGGAAGCAACAGTTTTAGAGCACAGTGAAAATTACGACACTCATACTCATACTACTGAGGACGGTTGCGATCCAGACGATGATGAAAATCCTGTGAGGAATTCCGTAACGTCGCATTCCTCAGATACTTTTAATAGCCTGGTTTGTTCCACGCCTTTGGACGGAGAAGAGCAAGCGGATAATACAACGAAAATATCAGAATGTGAAAATGAAAGCGATGACGAGTACAATGATTGCCAAGAAGACTTCATAGAAGGAAATGAAGGTACGAGTATCCTAGCTGTCTCCAATCCTGTCTCTGATTTCGGAAAATCACTGATGTCTGAAATTGCGCGCATCACAGGGGATGAGGTACGCTTTCCGAATTCATGCATACATCCAAAAGATACTAAATCGTTGCCTATAGATCTTTGCTACGAATCCCCCAAACAAGCAGAACATTGTAGTCGTTTCTTCCGAAAAACCAGTTATAACTTATGAACCATCAACCTGTGAACGGAATGAAGTGCTTGCACCTGAAAACATGCCATCAAGTCGTAGCCAGGTAAATAGAGTCATTAATTGCATGTGCTTCGTAAGACCTAACCACCATTACATACGATGGGTATCTGTAGCTCACCTCGCTGAAAAAGCTTGAACCGTATCACAATAACGAAGGACGCTTGTATATCAGAGTGACGGCCGCTGAAAATCTCGATTTTCCAATCGACCAAGGTGAGCATTGGACCATATAATAATTGATGCTCAATCCAAAACAACTTAACCTCGACAAACCAGATAACCACCGAATCCGATGTGTGTTAAATTATGGAACTACACACTACACGACTGAATTTCAAGTGATGGAACATACGATCCGGTTTTCCCATGAATTTCAAATGTGAGTATTCTTCCAAACGCTGTTATAAATATATACTCATTCAAAATCGCAGCGATACAAAGAAACCGATTACCGAGTTCACTCTTACGCTGCAAATCAGTGATAACGAAAAGTACGAAGACGCCCGATTTAAAAAAATATTCGCATACCGTAAACGACATCATGACGTTGGGATTTGGCGTTACGCAAATCACACAGACGGCTCGATATGTCAAAGCAGGGTGCCTATTGGCGAAATCGTCGATAAATGCATCCTCAAAGTTTGTAATGCATCTTTTGCCCTGGTAAATGGCTGGTACCGACAGGAGCGCACCAGTATCCTTGCATCACGGATCAAGAAGAAGCATTTAAGGCATGAAAAAGCCGTAGGCAAGATCAGCGCACAATTCTTTTTCATACCTCACACAGTTTCGCCAAAAGTAAGCCTCTAGACAAATGTCAACCAGCGTTTGTATCATAGCTTGACATGTAAATATAGCTTTCTCTTTTACCAAAAAGCATGGAATTATGTGAAGATGGAATGAATATCAGACGGTTTCATGAAACAATTTGGCAAACTGGTTATATGTCACAGCTGGGAGGTGATTTCAAGGTGAGATGAGACTTTCTTACGACATAGTGATGTGAAATTTCAGTATGCTTAACTAATCATTAGTTTTGGCGGAGACGGTATTTCCGTCTTCAAGGTGGCTGCATACACTCATATTCCGACTCGACACGCAGCTCATCCTCCGTTATTGACCTGTCCAGGGCGGTTCTTCTTGCTTCAGAGCTCACCATTCTAGCTGACACTCGAAGTGAAATCCATCATCACAGCAAAGATGGAACCAGGGAAGTACTACATCAACTGGATCGACTTGCAGACGATAAAATAATTGCCGCTGATGAGCCTACCAAGCGAAAAAGTGGATGTTCAACGCATCTCTTAAATGATGAATTATCGTCTTTCCCCGTCAAGAACGCGTTTCAGCTGTTGTTTGACAGCGGCAAGAAGATTGAATTTTTCTGTGACTCCTCCCAAGAACGTGAAAGGTGGCTCGATGTCATCAAGGTCATGCTCGGAAAGATCCCCGAACCACCGGCGTGGTTGAATATTCAATCGCATGCCACGTAACGCATTGATACAGTGCACCATTATTGTACATACTGTAATTCACTCGAACGATACATAAAGAATGTTTTTCTACCAATGATCACGCTTCCTTGTCAGTGGAAAATGCTTGGTTTATTGTCATTTACAAATGTGCTTAAGTGTGTAGTGTCCCGAATTTATATCGACGGATGGATTGTTAAGGGTTTATCACAGTTTTATGAGCGGCTGTCCATTGGTAATAATAAAGCAAGGCAATGGTTGGCTGACCAACGACGCAGAAAGTAACCCTGAACGCAAAACAATGGAGATTTAACATCACGCAATACCACTCTATCACATGATTCATTCCTTTTTGTACTCACCAGAATATTGTATTTCCCAAAGCGCTACCCTTTCCACGCCATTTCTCTAGAGGTCGAGTGATAGCGATCAAAGGAATTTGACCCAACATACCCCAAAACGCGAAACCGGTAATCGCATGAGTTGGAATGCCGACGAGAACTTCGTGAAGAATGGCCGAGACAAGGAAAACCAGAAACTGTCCTACCGCAGGGGGAAGTCCCTGTTGTACACTAGGTAAATAAACATGGCGTTTAAAGAATAGATAAACAGGCCGGTTCCACAAACGCCAATAGGTAGCAAGATTGCTCGAGTTCCACCATGCGAGATAAAACGTGCGATCACCGAAACGCAAGATTTCGCTGAGTGCATTCAGGAAAGAGTGAAAGAAGGCATAAAACATCAGTAACCAAATGACAACCGCTGTTGTTGACAGCTTGAGGACCCGCTCTACGATTGTCACATAATTTTTTTCTTCCAGCGCTTGCAACGAATTGGCTAGTGTTGGCTTGGCATACTGCTCGGTCAGGACGTACATCATTACCAAGCAAACCACGAGTTCACCGATACGCTTAAGTAAGAACGTTTTTCTGAACCTCGGTGATCGAGGATACGACGGCTGATAGCATAAAGTCGGAGCGAAGAAAAAGTATAATAAATTTCCAGCGTGCACGTTCATAGGATAAGCAGAATCCTTATCGTAGATTTCTCCATCGACGCCGTTTATCAACTGTTGTCGAAGTTCGCGATTAACCAATACATAGGAGGTCATTTTCAGAAAGGTGACAAGACACATAATGAGGACCGCTGACCCCACTAAAAAAAGTCCCATTCATCTTGTCAAATTCCCATTGTGTGGCAATTTTTTGTTCCCAGTTGTAGTCTTACCGAGCGGATGATAAATTTTGGTATAGACGATATAGGAGGGAAACGTGAGAAGAAATAGCAGGTGAGCAACGTGCGTCGTGCCGACCACGCGTTCAAGAACGGTAAGCTTCTTGAGAAATGCAGGTTTAGCGTCTTTGGTTTGTGCGGCTAAGCGTGCCATACTATATTCCACGAGCAACGCTATCGTCAGACTGATAGGGATACTGAGCCATGCGAGCACAAACAACCCGTAGTCGGAGTATGGTATGTAGCTGTGGGGGAACCGGATGAGAAGTCCATACTTCATCCAATTCTCAATGACGAGACGAATGTTGCTGGCACCGAGAACAAGCACTAATGGTAGGTCAGTCATTCGCGACCCCGATGATGTTGTAATGAAACGTAACCGATAAGACACTCACTGCCAAGGCGAATAAAACCGCTGTAATTTTCTGGTGGTGCTTCCTTTGACAACACAGAAGCTTTTGTCAGGGTATGAATAGGTATGGTATGTTTGCTTTCGGAGTATGCATGTTTTTTCTTCCTATCTGCCTGCTTTTCTTCGCTGATGGTTGATACACGTTTGCTGGTGATAGTCAGTTCTTGCCGCTGTCTTCCGTCGAATTGATCATCTTCGCTATCCGTCACAACTCGCGTGGGTCGCCGACGCACTGGAGCTGTTTCCATTCTGATAAAACGGGAAAAACAAGTAGAGCTTATAAGAAGAGGCAGCCGAAAGTGTGTCAAGTTCCAAATCAGAGCTTTTATTTCGATTGTACTTTCAAACCGCGATTTTGTCACATGAAAAATAAAAACAATGTTTCAGAATCATTTGCGGTCCACAGCCAAAAATAAAGCAGAGTATTTTTTGGATGCGAGGTTATCTTAGGATCAGATAACACGCCTCTCCGTCCATTTACTTATGCTTGCCTTAGCTGGTTATTTTAGTCCTCTTGACTTGCCATTTTTCTTGGCTCAAATCCGATTGTGACACAAGCTTCTTACCTGTATCCTCCATTCCACGAGGCCGTGAAATGGCCGATGGGTGATTCTGAATATTCCTTGATGTTTAGTTAACCAGTCGCATATTTTCATATATTAGAAGCCATGAATGTGCAGTAATCCATGACACAGTATCGATATGTCATGTCCCGTATATCTATTTTCTTGTAATGGTATTAGCTATATCAGCTGGTGTAGTGTAGTTTTAATCATTTTCTTTTGTGTCTTTTTCACATGCACAGAGAATATGTGCCAACCCTAGTGGAGTGAACTGTTCACTTCTAGGAAGATAAGTTACTGTATAATGGCTCGAAAACATTGTTACTTTTACGAACTTGGACTATTTGGCTCCAACTCGACTTGAACGGTGGATACTATTGTAGTATTTATCCAACTCTCATATGAATTAGCAAAGTTACACAAATCACGATCCAGTTATAAGTTTAGCGTTTACAATTTTGAGGATAGCCTACTGATCTGTACGTGTTTCAACTGCTCTTCATATTAAACATGTGCTGCTGATGGTAGGACACATCCAAAATCAAGTCATAATGCATTTTATTACCCCTAAGTATTCTCCAAGTATGTTACTAAGATATGCAGGTACCTTGCTCGGATCTACGCGTTTAATCTCTGACTGGTGTGAAAAAAAGTTGGTTCTTTTGTTAGATCTGAAAATCTGATTCACTTGGGACATGTAAATTAGCAGTCACGCACAGTTGCCCTTCATCCTAAGCAGGTTGTGTGCCACCAACTATCTTACTTGCAATGACAGTCATCGACAAGGCACCGGATCTGGCTCACAAGCTCACCGTTGTCAAGCGCAAGAAAGTATCCGTAGTTGTAAGTGATACTATGCGGTTTCCATACAGCCGTAGTAATGTAATTCACCTTAATATATAGATTCCTGTGCCGACGCCTTGCGCGGATCCAGTGCCTTCTCAGGATGAACGCGAAAATAAGAGCCCTAAAAAGCCAAGAATATCACCGCCAGTAACGTACGGTTATCCTGAAAGTGTTGCAGTCAACATGCTTTTAGCTGACGCGAAAGGAACCAACAATGCCGATCTTAATGATGAGGACGACGAAGAAGAACCTTGGGTAGAACTGCTGCTTCGCGATTTCGTCGTATATCAATATTCAAGAGACGAACCAACAGAAATCTCTGAAAATTTTTCAACTCTCTACGTCGATGGTGAAATCAATGATCCTACTGATCCTACAAAATCTGTGCGTATGGAACGTGTCCCTTTTGACAGTTGGTCCTGCGGAGATTTCGATCGCGAGAAGAAGGAACCCCGCATTTGGATCAAAAGTACCTTCGTTCATGAGGAATTGTACTACCGACTGGAACACCCTAATCCAGATTACCAAAACAAGTATCACAATTTCAAGCGTCGCATTGAATTGGTCAAGATTATACTGTAAGTGAACCTTCACCAAGATTCCTACACAGCCAAAACTAAAAGTCGTTGATTACAGTGGTTTTATCGAAGAATATCCTCATGCAACCATTCAAGACACGAAATACGGTGGTTTGCTTTCATCCTTTATTTCTCAACGTTACCCGCATTCATGTAAGAATAAGAGAAATGCCACCGTCGTACAAAATATTTTTTGAAGACTCACAGAAAAATTATAGGCTGGATGCATAAGAATGTTCAACCTCATATTGCTGCCAATGCTAAACTACTAATGTGGCAAATCTGTTATCAGGTCGGTTCAATCTTCAGAGATATAGCAGGACATGGGTTAGACTGATTATTTTGTCGTTTTCCACAGATTGACCTCGGCACAGACGCCGATTATATACAGTCACACCCTTTTTGGAAAGGTGAGTGGCTACCGTGGATGTGGTGCACCAAACAGCAATTGCAGGTTTCTGATTCATTGATTCTGTACATATTTGTAGATTTTACATTTGAGAGCATTCGGCAAAAATATGAGGGATTGGTAGGTTCTACATAACGCTGACATCGAAATTCTGATGATTGAATGACGCGATCTCTTTTCCAGAAAAAAGAACGAACAGCATGGGAAAACGAGTTAACCGTAGCAACACCCGTGGCGTACAAATATTTTCAGCCCGTGTTTCACAAATTCTTACGATGTATACAACCTCCTGGTAAGCTGACAAGACTTGTCACACTGCAGTAGAACCATTTTTATTCAATGATAATAGTGCGACCTGAAAAAAGCTTGGAAGATCTCCTCGAAAAGAAGTTATCCATTGTCATCCCTACGGATGAGATGGTGTGTTTGCCTGGTAATGACTATAAATACAAGGTTCTAGATTGCCAAAAATGGTCCACCCCAGGAACGCCTGAAAAAAAAAATGGACTGCATTACCATGACCACATCGTCATTGACGACGTTGAAATCCGTGTGGGCGATTGTATTCAATTACAAGCGCCAGAAGATGAATTGTGGCTCGCGTAAGTTAAATACTTTGCGGTGATTAGTGCGCTCTGATATTCATCGTATTCGTCTTCCAGACGTATCACATCAATTTTTCAGCGTACAGAATACAGCGAACCATGTATTACTATCATTTGGTTGTACAAAGGCAGTGACACCATTTTAGCCAACGTGCATGAAGTGGACGAACCTTATTCCAACAACGAGGTATACATATACTGGTATAATCCAGCACCCGATGTCTATCCCTTACTAACGCGTCTTTAATGATGTAGCTATGGTACACCCATCATTGCGAGTGCGAGAATGGCGTCAATTCCATCTCGAGCATCTTTCGAAAAATCAGTGTGTCATTCCGATCTACAAAAAATCAAAGTAAAGTTTCTACTACTATCCACCTATAGTCGTCCGAATGCTAATCAAGCCTGTATGTAGAGGCACCTCATCACTATTATTGTAAAAGCTTCTATGAGCATAACCGCGCCACGTTTGAGGATCTGAAAGAAGAACACATGTTTGTTTCCAAGCGTATTCGCTGCGGTTGCTATGTGCCTTCTTTGGAAGATCGATGCGAAAAATTCATCAAGTCTCACAAAGTGGGTGACAAGATCCTTATCGTCGGCTCAAGTGGGTATCTCACCTTGTACGAAATTGTGGCTATGCCCTCGGCCGACGCAGATCATGATCTCGTGAAACTGCGAACGTTCCCGCTGTTCAGTGAATTGAAAAAGCTGTTTCCCGATTTACGTGACGTGTCAGCAGTGCTACACACTCGGCGGATGAGACATCTAGTTAACGAAGTTATTTATACGAATTGGATGGTGGAAATATCTTTAACCACTATTATCGAAAGAAGCGAAGCGGACACATTGGATGTAGCCCATCTCGAATTTTGGGATCCCACAACGCGTCTACCGAATAATTTAGCTCATAATGGTGCCGGTCATCATGTATGTTTCATTACCGTTCACAAGACAGTAACTCGAGTTGTTTTTGGTTTCTGATCGGATGCATGATAGTATTTTTTCAACAAAGAGCTCCACAAAGCCCCCAAAGTTGTCACGCCAATCATGGGTAATACGGACATACAGCATTTTCAGGAACGCTATCCACCATTTCAAAAGCGATCCAAAAAGCTGGCGACGTTGGACCTTTTTTGCGGAGGTGGAAACTTTGGTCATGGCATTGAAGATGCTGGCATTGCGCAATGTCGATGGTAACACAAAAATGAAACAGTGCAAGACTTTAAATCCTTGGTGCTAATCATCCGTCGCAACAAATAGGGCAGTAGATGTGGACCAAAAAGCTTTGTCAACATATCAGCATGCACATACCAGATCTCATGCGTGTTTTGCCGAAAGTGTTAATGTGCTGTTAGAAGAGTCCCTTTCTGGTAAACCGCGACCTGCTTGGCCAACACCTGTAAGTTTTCCACTTCGCTATGGGATACGACAATGCTTAAGAAGTATTTATAAATGGCCTTAGGGTGAGGTGGAGCTTGTGCTTGCAGGAAATCCATGTCAGGGATTCAGTCGCTTAAACTCTCATCGAGATAACGATAATTCCGTTCGCAAAAGGTCGGTACTTTGGAACTGCTCCAGTTGACGAAAGTTAACGCGATTATGTTCATCAGTTCGCTTTTGGCAAATGTGGCATCATATATAGAATATTTTCGACCGCAGTTTCTTCTACTGGAAAATGTTGCAGCCATGATCAATTTTGGTTATATATCCAATGACGACGAACCAGCAATTTATCCATTTAATCATCTGATAGCGCTGCTGGTCCAGTTAGGATATCAGATCCGCTGGGGAGTCGTTGATGCTGCACTCCATGGCTTACCACAGGTAAGACTCGAATACGGTCCATCTTCGCATGCTTACTCAACTTATTTTTTGTACGCTTACAGCGACGAAACCGCGTGTTCATTTGGGGTGCAGGTAAGCTTGTCTTCTGATATTCAAATACCTTTGCCTGGATCTTCGTTCTGAAAACGATTGATGCCCACAGCGTCTGGATACCAACTACCAAAAATGCCACCTGTTTCGCACAAGGCTATTATTAATAGAGGTTACGGCATCATTCTTCCTAGCGGCGTCAAGCAAGTATTATGGAAACGCTCAGTAACCGTACAACCTACTGACAATAAGAAAAATGATAGATCTTCATATTTTGATATACCAGAGCATACAGCATTTCCACAAGTTAGCATCAAGGACGCGATTGATGATTTACCGCCTCTTGGCAACGGTGTAATCAAGGTATATATGTGTAACACGTGGTAACCATCGAATGAAGGTCACTAACAGATAACATGTACGCAGTCTACAGACCTTGTAGATCATCATGTACCGAAACTACCACTCTGGGTGCAAATGATTGTCGACCTATTACCTGTGGATCCACCTGGAGCCACATTAAACACAATCATTGATCAGCTGCCGGACGAGATGCAAAACTTCAAGTAAGTTAAACCATATGATTCGCTTATAAACGACCTCCGTTAGCTAACACTTATTTGTTTTAGAGCTGTCAAAAGGTGATTCACATGCTGAATGTTAATTAAGATAACCGTTGAAACACTAACAAGAGAAATGCATAATCTATAGATGGAAAATGGCACGGCGGAACCGGCCTAAAGGACGGTTTATGGATTTTGCGCGCGTTCGACCACATGACATCTGTTCAACTGTAACAACAACTTTCACGTACCAAGGAATACGAGCATCGCCTTGCTTCCATTACCGAGAACCACGATTATTGAGTATTCGTGAAATTGCTCGTGTGCAAGGTAGGGAGACAAAGTCGTGACTTAGTGACAGCTGTCTGAAACTGCCAAATTAGGATTTTTGGATGACGATGTGTTGGTGGGTACCATTGCCGACCAGCATCGAATCATCGGCAATGCCGTTGCTCGTCCCGTCGCTTTTGCGCTAGGTTTACAGGTTGATCCATAGTCACCAGCAATGTAATAAACGGGATACCCACTTATGCTCATTGTCATTTATTGCACTAATGAACAAGGATGAAAAATCGTCGATCATTTTTTGTTCCACGAGAATTCGGCGTGTTTCATTGGATGAACGAAATTGGATTGGGGGATCCTGACGTGCCGCAAACATTTTAGCGTGAGGACAGCTTTGCTTGTATCACGACATTCATATTATTTTCGTTTTGTTCATTGTAGAAAAAATAGAATGAAGGTCAGGATTCGAACGCTCTAGTAGGATCAGCAAAAAAAAAAAAAAGTGCTGTCAATTTCCTAAGTCTGCTAAAATAAAGTTACAAGTGAATTCACTATAGCGCAATTCGCCTAATGCGAAAAGAATATGAAGAAGGTTTCGACTCGTGTCACATTACGCAAAAGCTTTTAATTCTTGGTAAAATGCAATTTCTGTTCTTTTTTCCTTTCGCCTATCATATACTAATGTATTTACCATGTCGTCTGCTACACTCATTCGTTTTTCTGATTTTCGCTCTTCTATCTGTCGCATCTGTTCATGCAGGCAGTAATACCGCTGCTTCGACAGCTTTCATTGACACAGGTGTCTTAGTCAACGGCTTGGGCGAGTATTATGAGAACATTGTCGATCAAGTCATGGAAATCACCACCGAAGATATTATTACGGCTGCTCCACAAGCATTCACATCCATTCACAAAACCCATGAGGTGATCGGCAATGGTAAGATTTATCCACTGTGACTGAACGCATAGCATGTTGTAGTGAAATTTTTTTGCCTGCAGTAGATCAACCAAGCGCATCACTAAATTTTGTACATTCTCTTCGCGCCCATCTCAATCTCATGCGTTCCAACTTGCTGGCTTCAATCCGTCCACTAGTAGAATCCGATCTACCTATATCTGTTCGCCAGAGTAATAAGAACGATAATTATAATTTACCGTCAGCCCGTATTGCTGCTGTCGAACTCACAGAAGATGTTTTCATGATGAACCAACGGCTTGCTATACAACTGGGGCTCATTATAAACGCAGAACAAGCGGCGCCTTTAATCATCCAGCAATCCTTGCCATACAGCTCAAAAGCTACAGTTTCACGAGCAAGCGATGGACAGCAAAGGTTTTACGACAGTGGACATTCCTCGGAGAATCAATGGCTCCAAGAACACCAAGCGCTGGATGATTGGCTCCGTACTTGGTTGGAAGACATTCATCAAACTTTGTCCATCGAATTTGATGACCGGATACAGGATGCGATTCAATTCATCATGGAAGACTTTCTCCTTGATGAATAAGAACTCCTCCGAAGCAAGTTTCAACTTGGAAATGAAAATGCAATCATACCCCTTTTATCCATGCAATTATTTTCACCAATACATACTAGTACCTTTACATTCAAAACATAATATCACGAACCAAATAATCAAAATGTCTGCTTTCGACCACTCTCCATCGATTATGCATAATTGATTGGCTGTATTTCTTTATCTCAAGGCTCTCACCTTCCTCTCTCGTCCCTCTTGACTTACAGGTATGACCAATTCCTACAAATGTAAAAAGTGCTCTGATTTGCTGGATAATGGCAACAGGACGTTGGCGATTAATCGAATTGAAATGGGTTTGCAAACTGTTGTCAAGGCAACTCTATAAAATGGTTTTCATCCGGCAAATAACAGAAGTCAGTAACAGTTTCGTTGAAAGTCATCTCAAGCTAAGGCACCTCAAATCATAACTGAGGTTCTGCCGCTTTGATTGTTGGCGCAATTCAGTTTACTCATATTTTCCATCTTTACATCGCTCTCAAATTACCAATTGCCCTTGCTCAATTCGAACGAAGCTTTCATCGTTTCATATACTTTGTTTCTAAGTATCCATCGTGTAGTCCTTCGGATTTTAACCACTAAGCAGGTTTGTAATACCAGAACGGGAACGGCCAAGTTCCAATACCCATTAGCGCTACAGTCATTGCTCCTTTGCATTTCCCACGTATATAGCTTTTCATGTCTTCGATATGTTTAACATTATTCAGGAAATATCAAGGAATACAGGGGAAAAATGACAAGAGAAAAATATTTTCTACGGTTGCCTATTGCCCTACCGAGGAGCACTGTAAATTTTATTTCATTCCCAGTCAGCCAGCCAGCCAGCCAGCCAGCCAGCCAGCAGAAGCGGGCTGTTCTCTCGTCATACAAAAATGGTGTCTTCATTGTCAACCTGCGAATTCCTCGATGCTATACGAAGTTTCCATCGCCAATCACAATCGCTGGAAGACCGTCACTATCAGTGGGAACTGATAGACACAGAATATAAACCCTACTTGCGACGAAGTATTCTTTCAGCATATGCAGATAAATCGTCGAAAGAGGGAGAAGAAATAAATGCGGCAGAATTAAACAGCATGTCATTCGATGAAGACAGCGGCGATCTTGCCACAGCATATATCACTGCAAGCCATCAATTGATATCACTGGAGCATCATATTGTATACTCAACTAGCTATCAAGTGCCAGTGTTATATTTCAATGCTTCCTTTTCAGGTATGAATTTTGTATGTTTAAGGAAACCTCGGATTACTGAGTGACCGTAGACGGAGCGCCGCTGTCACTGGACGATCTCTACAGATACGTCATACCCGATACTTTAGCCAATAATCTGAGAAACTCGCCTATCAGCATCCAAGGATCGATCAGCCTAACGGAGCACCCAGTTCTTGGGACCCCCTTTTGGTACATTCACCCGTGCAACACCGAAGCGCTCATGCAAACCATCGACTACTCTATAACGACGGAGAACTATATCAAAGTATGGCTTTCCTTTATGGGTCAAGCAATTCATTGTCCGGTTTCCATGGTCATGTTCGTCGAAAAATTCGCATAGTGAAACATTGAAACCCTGCAATATGCGTCATTCCTGTGTTTCCCAAAAAAGAAAAATCTCCCTCCATTCTTGCCTTTCCTATCTTTTTGCTTTCTCCCTTTACTTTTTACGCAGTTTCATGTCGCAATGAGCTCAACAGATACACCTGGTTCCAGGCGACGATCATGGTGGCAAAGGACTTCAGCTGCATTTAAACGACCGTCTCATAAAAAGACGACTGACGATAAGCCGACAACGGAGCCTTCTCAAACACCGGATATTCAATTGGTTACAGAAGCTCACGAAGTAGAATCGGCTGGCAATTCTTTCAAAGGTCACGATGTAGCTTCATCATTACGGGTACAGCATGTGAAATCGGAAGTATCGAGCAATACATCTGAGGTAGAATCGAGTGAATCAATTCGCAGTAAACCATGGATTTCCAAAAAATTAGCGCTTGAGCAAGGCGTGTTTAATGATGAAAATGATCCCTCCAAACCTGCTTCACAAGACGGTCCGTCTATATCTCAACAAAATTCAGACGCACACCAAGATCGACATCCAAGCGTTGCAGAAGAATTCAAGGTAATATTCTTCCCTTGCAGCAGAGGCAGGAAAACTTTACAATTGCTTATCAATTTGCATGTTATAGGCGAACATTGAGCGATTAGCTGGACAAAATGAGGATAATCGGATGCAAGTGGATCAAAACGCAAACAATTAATGACAGGACGATATCTGTCAATCTCTGCAAACAGAAAACCATGTCTTTCTCTAGTGAACCATGGCATACTGTTATCACAAACATTCATACATTTACACGCATACTCTTTTGGGAAAACATAATAGATAATCATATCACATTAGCTTTGGACACCTAATTCATCTTTGTGTTTTCTTTCAATTATTCAATATAGAACTGCTATATTATGGAAGTCAACCATGTTTATGAATTGTCAGTCCGTGTTATCGACAAAAGAGCAGTTATTCTCCTCGTCTTAGAGTGAATTTTTTACCCTGCATAAGAAGATGCAGTAAGATGGAAGTTCTTTGTTCGGAAAATCGGATGATTCATGAGATAGTCTTTGCTACGCCATTTAACCGTATAATGCAGTCGCACTAAACTACCAAAATCAGATTTCTCCTCTGAAATTCTTCTGTAACATTGATGCTCTCACGACAACCGAAAATCTGATTCATAAAGGGAGTTAAGCAAACCTTGAATAGTAGTTATTTTTATAAAACGGAAAACGTAAAAAAAGCCCCCATCTGCATAGAATTGCGTTTGACTAACATCATTAAACCTTGAGTGCAGAAGATAAATAGGTTGAGTTTTGCGGCTCAGTTTGCCTTCTTTTGCAGTGTCATGCAATCACAGAGTGAAATGACAGTTCATTTAATGCATCCACTCCGTTAATAACATACAAACAGGCGTTTTGTATTTAATCCGTTGCAAAAGTTGAAAGAATAAGCAGTTAAGCCTTGATTGTAGTCTTGATCTTATGTTACGAAATGCATTGCTCAACAATATATCGCAGTTTAGAAAATAAAATAAAAAGACATTCACAGCAATTTGGGAGGAGTTAATGAGCGTTATAAACATTGAGTATTTATTCAAGCAACGGTAGGTTTGATGGCTTTCTAATCTTCCATTTCGTCATCCAGGGATTGTTTGGCCAATCTTTCTGCTTCCTCCTTGATATCTTTTGGTACAAATTTATGAACATAAGACGATTCCGCACAGATCCAGCTCAACTCCAACTCAAAATCTTTGTCCTTTGCATCATCGTGACATGTATAGATGCTAGAGATCATATTCGCATGAGATAGGTAGATAGCAGAACATGTCTCAGCAGATATCACTTACATTCGTGTGATCTCGTTCACAGCTTCACGGCATGTCATCTCGTCCAGTTTCAACTTTTCGATTTCTGTCTTTGCTACCGATTTACCTTTGCCAACCGCACATCCTCGGTAGCCCTAATTACATATTAAGTAACTTTCCTGAATAATTTATTCACAGTTCATTAACTTACCCAATATATACCGGAGGGTTCAATCATATATAATGAAGGTTCCTTGTCCGTCATACAAGCAACGATCGTGCTTACACCGAAGGGTCGTACGCTTGAATAAAGCGTGTGTGCCGAGACATATTGTCCAAGACGGTCTGCAACGGTCTAGAAACTTGTTTAGTGGTGATGCATGGCATTCTAACCGAAGCCTTCGTTACCTTGCCGGGAATGGGTTGTCGGTAAATGTCTCTCCAGGCCTGGGCTTCATCACGGGCACGATTTACAACATGACGTCCATCAGCAAGCAGACCTGCTGTCGCCTATGATAATAACAATTTAGTTTCCTCGCTCTTTTATCGATTTTACTTACTTACAATACCGATGTGCATATCCGCACTCTGAATACGTTTGTTGGCACCTGCGACCAGTAATTTGGATTGAAGAAGCTTCTCTACTGCTAATACCACACCATCCTTCACACGTAATCCGATAGCCGTTCTAAAAAGCAGCTGTTAATACCTGAGAATACATAGAGAGATATAGTGAACTGTACCCGCTGTTGTCGACGGCTTTGTTTGCATACTCCACTTGGAAAACGCGTCCATCGGGCGAATATGTTGAGACTGATAGATCGTACTATTCATTATATATCAGATATCGTTGCCACTGTTTATTAATACCTAAAATCAATTTACCCCTGTACCAATAGATGTCATGATTCAATGGGTTTTTACAGGCAAAAGTTGACTGAAGAGAGAATAACGTACGCTTTGAAGCCTACTCGACAATGGGTTGCGTGTGTGCCTGATTGGATCTCCGCCAAGGATGACATAATTTTAACAGTCACGGCGATGGAGAAACGAAAAGGGGAAGAAAGCGAAGAGGGGGAAGGGGAACAGTCAAAAAGAACCGACAAACGACATTGCTCTTTTTGAGAAGATTAGGCGACGATGACACCTTCACAATATTACTATAATCAAGCGGCGAACGCTTCACCAAATGTACCACAAACCTACGGGATCCCAGGCCGTGGCATGAATCCCGCGATGCCCATGTCCCAAAGTCATTTTATGCAACAAGCGTATCGAAATGCTCCTGCACCCATGGTAGATCACCGAAAGCGCGTCGCTAATAAGGCAAGTTGCGACATGTACAATTTCTTTGTTGAAGTTTGCGCTTAAACAGCCTATACAGTCTTCCCGACAATCCATGCCTCTCGTCGAAGACACAGAGGAACCTTCTGGAGGTAGGTATAACGTTATTTTTTGCCCTCATCAAACTGGAATCAACGAACAACTAAACCTGTATTAGACGAGTTGGACGATATATCATCGCGCGATATTGCCATGGCACGCTATAAAAGAAATCACGATTACCTGTCAGAAATATTTACACCATATAATGCCGGTAAATCATATGTGAGCTGGAACCTATCGCAATTAGCGTTTGCTGATCGTGCAATTTGCGCAAATGAATAGCATCCATCGTTCCTCCACCAATAGATGTTTCTCATAATAAGGAAGAACTCTCGAAACTAATTGTAAAATCAACAATCCAACCGAAACCCCACAGCATGATAACTCACATATCGTCTTTAGAATGAGCTGGAGGACAAATTAAAGCAGAGGCAAACAGAACACGACGAGAAGATCGCCAAAATCAAACGTACCGGATCTGAATTCTGGAAACGAATGGAGGAGCTGAATAAGGCGCAATCATTAGAGGTAGTTTGATCATCATCAGGAATATGCTAGAGCCAGATACTGATGCTGTATAATATGTCAGTCCATTGATAAAGCAGTAGAGGACATGAGTAGTTGGATGGATGTGAAAGTGGATCATGTTACAACGGGTTTCCGAACAGTGCCGATCCCTGGCATAGAGGAAGATGAAGAAGAAAAGCCCCAAAAACCAATGTCAGATCAGAATGAACAGATGCAAACTCATGATGGCGGCGCCCCTGGTGATTTTGCAGATGCGTTTGCCCAGTCGACGGAAAACACAACGGCGCAAGATGACGACCTTGATATGTTTACCACATTTGAAGATCAGAATATGGGAGGCGAGGAAGCTGGTAGCGATCTTTTCAACGAGATGGTGAATGCGCAAGATGATGACGGCGTAAGCGAGTTTTTAAACACCAGCGGGATGGATTTTGAATCAGAGAATACCAAAACAGATGAAAAACAGGATTAAAAACGCAAGGACAACCATTGAACATCTTTTTTTCTAATTACATGTATCATATCTCATATTAACGGGCCAGTCTTCATCCACCATCGAATCATCGGCACAGCCTCAATATCAGTAACTCGGTATTGGTTATCCTATCCGCAGCAGAGACTAGGATGATGATCTGCTTCTCGAGCTGTTTAATAGAGTAAGCTTACAAACCTAGAAGATTCCTAGTTGGATCTTGGAATAAAAATTATCCAGTTTGAATATTCGAATATGGTGCAAAATGAGTGTTTCTCGTCTCCATAACAACGGACACTGCGGGCTAAAGGTCTCCGTTCTAGTCGGTTTCAAGAAAAAATTCAAAGGAGAAAACTAAAACCCCTGTCAAAGGGTACAGAGAAATGCGATCCCCGCAGTCTTGTAAGTCGATGTGTGATGTTCAGTCATGATGTGTCCTCGAGGAGCCATAGTGCTTGTGGGAATCGGTAAAGCTATTAGAAACGGAAAGGCTGGTTGACTGCATGCCGGTGAAAGTCAAAAGTCTAGTGCGGGCCTGGCGACTGGCTCGAGAGGTAGAACAGGAATTTTTACTTAACGTTCTGGTGCAACTCCAGCAGATGAAACATGGGCTGAAGCATTGCATGAGATTTGCATCAATTTCAAAGTAAGTGTTTGGCTCAAACGTATTTTTGACGATAGGACTTTATCTGTTTCCTGTTTAAATTCAGGGCCATAAAATAGACCGCCTCTTCAGAGACTGATGACGATTGTTAGACTCTTAAATTACGCGCAATTCAACGTCCAATACTGCATTGGAAGCTTGAAAAAGACTTATTGTTGCATGAATTTATTGCCACATAGAGCAATATTTTCAGGCATTAAGAATACGACTTGATCAGGTGCCCCTTTTGTGTTATGTTGTGCAAAACTTCATTGACATTCCGAAAGGGTGGTAAATGAGGTGTTTCCATCTTGTGCAACAATGAGTTTTTCCGTGAATCAAATATTGTTTCCGGAAAAAAACTTCAAAGTCAGCTAATGTGTTGCTACACGATCGCCATAGAAAATAATTGAGGCTTAAACCGTTGGAAACCAGTCCAAAGCCTGTGCGTTCGACTGATCATGGCGACGGTACACTACAGATGAAACTTAATGGAAGCGTTAGTGGCTGATCTTGCATTCTTCGTAGTCCAGTGCACTTCCTTCATTCCGACAAAAACGGAACTCGTTTTCCAATCTAAATGTGCCCCGACGTTTCCATATCCCACTATTACTTCTCCGTGCATTTTGCCTCTTACCATATGTGTTTGGCGTATTCCATAATACAAAAGCAGCTTGGAGCATAGTCGAACGCGATGCAGGCGGCGCCTTGGTATTACAAAGCTCCGCAACAGATTACTGGCTCGCAAATGGCTGGGTAGGCAACGCGGTAATGGTTGATGCTGCTTCTTCGTCTTGTTAATTGCCTGATGACATGGATAGTGCGTGCTAGCTGGCTACTGGTGCTGGATTTTAACTACCAATTTGATGCGACGTTGGCTGTACCTTTATAGTGTGGCAAATGCTTCATTTCGTATCGTTACACTGATAATTGTCAATGGCTTGGTTACAGCGCTTGTTCAGTCTTATGTTTCAGTTGATCAGCCCATCAAAGTGTGGTTCACTGTGTCCTGTTTTCTACTAGTGGCGAATATTCTGCGTTTACGGTTCGACCCACGCCCCAAACACAGCGAAAAGACGGAAAATCTTCATAACGCCAAGATTGATACCGAGCTCATTGCTGCTAAAATGCTAGCACTAACTTTCTTCTTCATGATCGGTGTCACCATGCTATTTACCCTTTTCCAAATCGATGCATTAAACTATACCTCGACCCAGCTTATGCATCCATCTTTTGCCCTAGCGGATCAGCTGCCGGCTGACGCGAGTATCATTGTCGTTATTCTTTCATCTTGGTCCACGCAAGCCATGAAGCGCCGTCAGCAACTGCGACAGACATCCTTGAAACTGATACCTCATGAAAACGTACAATACCGTTTCGTGATCGGCCAATCACCTTCAGCTCGAGATGAATTGAAATTGCGTCATACGTTGCAAGAGGAATCACAGCGATTTAAGGATCTCCTTCTTGTCCCAACGTCTGATCTCAGAAAAGATAGGGGCCGAAAATTGCTCGAAGCGTTACGATGGTCGACAAAGAATCAGTATAATTATTTGATCAAGACGGACGACAACGTGTTTGTGCGTTGGGATACGGTTATCAGCGAATTACAAACCCTGGGTCCGCAGACCGCGTATTGGAAGGGATTGACATATCGGTAAATTGAATTGGATTATTCTAGATTGGGTTGGGATATACTAAATGCGGAGTGACTTGATAGCAATATGCCACCAAACGCGTTTAGGGAAAAAGCAATCGACCCCGATTACGGCATGCCAATTCTACCCACCTTTGTCTCGGGTAACTTGATCGTTTTGTCATACGATACTGTTCAGTACGCGGTTGGCATTCCATCACCCCATCGCTTCCTTGCCGACGATGCGCAAAGTTTAGCTGTGTGGCTCTTTGGTTACAATATTCAACCTCAGCACGATTTACGAGTTCAAGATATCAACGTCTGTGAAGAGGATCAGGTGGCGAAACGATTCGATAATGGAAAGTTATACCTCATGGAAACAATGTATAACAACATCAAGGCGGGGGCATCCCAATGTAACGGATTGGATACGAGCAAATGTGCTGTTTGCTATCCATGCCATGGTAAAAAGGACGATTGGCGATCGATGAACTTGGCATGTGATCCTTTCAAAGGTGTTACGTTGCGACAACAAAAAGATTTCACCAAAGTGTCAGGCTCGTCCGTCAAAGATGATTTGTTACCGTCTCAGATGACATCGCATGACGAGTGGATTATCAAGGATATTTTATCACCAAGCACTTCTGTTTACTCCGATACTGAGGATTGGCATTTGTTATACTGGGTGTGTTGGACAAGTGATGCATCTACATTCACCGATCGGCATTGGCGAGCTCTGGAGCTTGTATGGATCCACGAACCTCGCGCTGTGATCTTTATGTTATCGAACACCCTATCGCAAGATTTCTTCAGTGACTACAAAGAACATGGCTATAACATTCAAGTGGTCCACTTCAACAAGGAAAATCTCTTACGTTGGCATTGGTATTTCGGCTCGGGCACCAAAGACTGGCTTCTCGGATGGGACGAATGGGAAAAGGGATCATTCTTTTATTGGCATCTCACCGATTACATCCGGTTATTGCTGCTGTATAATTATGGCGGCACTTACATGGACATGGACGCCCTGTGGGTTCGTATTCCGCCAGATCCGACTCTCGAATTCATTGGATCCGATTATTCAAGCATATGGAGCGACAGAGAATGGACCCTGGACAAGGACGGACTGTATCTACCTCAAGGTCTGATGAGATTCAAACGTGGATGGAAACTGTTTAGGGAAATGGCAGAAAACGCATTTTCCGCGTATACTTACGATCCTCAGTGCTTCAACTGCGGTGGTCCTAAGGCTATCACTACATATGTGCGTGAGCATCGCCAAGCGCTGGAAGCCAACGGGTTTAATATCTTGCCGCGCGAAGTCCTTTATCCCGTCAGTTACCTGGACATCCACAAATTACTCGAGAAGAATAGCCTGGCAGAGCAAGAATTGAAGACAAAGATTATGCCAAACAGTTGGAATATTCATCTATTTGGAAAAATGACCAATCATTTGCCGATTGAATCGGGCAGTGTCATTGATATGGTCTTCCGGCAATTTGACTTGGATATACCCCATCGTGATGCAAAAACTCAAGCAATTATTTCCAGCAACGGAGCGTGGTCGGTTCCAATGAAATTGGTTGGTCCACAAAGGTTTATTTATCGTGCGCCATCTTTTGTGAAGACGAGAAAAGTACAGCAGGCAGCGCCAGGCAAATTCCATGGTCTAGACGTGGTATATGTTCGGGGTGGTCCAGCGATTGTCGATGAAGTCCGCATCGAGGTTGCTGTGGAACGAAGCCGGTTCGAAATTCAAGGTTACGCGCATCCATTGTCCACTGTCAGTATTGAGCTTCAGCGTACAACGAAGAGCAAGATCAATCAACTCCTGAATAGCTTGGTGTATGTGCCGGAACGCTCGCTTGTAAACGATGGTGGCACTGATACAATGACCGTCAAGGTCATCTATCCTACGGAAAAGGCCGAGCTGAAGATGAACATTGTTGTGGTAGAAAGTGCTGAGGGAGACGATCTGATAGAAGACTTATAGAAAAATCATTTTCCATTCGTAATCTTCTCCTTCTGATGCATACTTCTTTTATTTATTCATATCTGCATGCTAAATCCCATCGAAACAATCTCATTTCTTTATCCATATCGTCAAATCAATAGAATGACTGTAATTCTTTAAAAGGAGGAATATCACTTGGGGAGGACGTGTCGCGTAGATGATGTTCTCGGGTTTGCAGGCATTATATTTGATCAATTGAATCAATACTTACAGTAAGGCTATGTGCTAGTCTCGCAAATTTGAATCGCCATAATTTCCTTTTACTCTAGCTGTTTATTGGTTGCACACCAAGATATTTACTTTCAGTTATTGATTTTACCAAACTATGTGTAATTCCTCCGAAACTCAAAATTCCTTGCTTAACTCTTGATATCTATCCTCAAACGGCCATGGAAACGATGGTAAATAAGGTTCGTCGAACATGTCCCAGACGTCATTGATGTAGAACGCTTCAAGTCGCTTCAACGGCATGAAGAGTTCACATACACGGAATTGTGTATTCGCGTGAATTGTGGGTATTGAACTTTCAATACACGCAAGTTGGGATACAGGTTGGGAAGCTGACGGAGAAGTTCCAAAGTGATATCGTCCATGTCCAGTATAAGTGTATGCAAATAAGGATTTTCCATTCTTCAAATACAGAGCACATTTCGTCGGCGATATCAAGGTCGTGTATTGGGACAGCGCCAAATTCGAATTCGGTGAATTGGAAATGCTTCAATAATTTTCTCAGACCTTCCACACTGATAGGTCCTGACCGGAGTCGCAAGGTGGTTAGACTAGTAGGAAAACGCTCCACTAAATACATCAATCATGTCATCTGTTGTTACGAAAGGGCACGACAACTCTTTAAGTCCACTGGGGCGAATTCGTCTTAACAGCTGCAAGGAATCGTCGGGCTAGATAAAATCGAGGGAAAGCGTTTGTATCCGCCGACATCGAGATTGCGAATATCATTTGAATTTATCAGAGCGAGATGGGGCGTGCAAATCTCCAGAGTTTTCAGCCAAGTGACAAGTTTGACAGCGTATCGTCACACAATTTTGGATTGACCAAGGAGAGATGTTGCAACGACTGACAGTGACATATGTATGCGGCTACTTCGTCGGCCCCGCCCCTATGTAACCGTAATTGTCGTATCGATATAAAGCATTTTGCTAATGTATCGTATCCTACGTGCTTCTTAAGGCGCATGGAACCCATTTTGAGCGTGTGCAAGTTTGGAAAGCAGTTGTGAAGCGCTTGAATGTGTCTGTGGGTCTAGTTATTGTGGAAAAACAGCGGCATGGAGCAAAGATTGAGGGTGTGTAATTGTTGCACTGTTTCGCATGCATCGAAAAGACATCGCGCATCCAAGCCGGGGTTCTCTGCCATATGCAGATGCTTCAAGCCGCTGTTATGCTTTAGAATCCTGGTAATCGCGTCATTCGTTAAATATTAGCAATGATAGATATTCAGGGTCAGGTGAATGCAGTCAGTGGTCAGTCTTCGAAACGTCCCATTTGTCACAAGAGAAGATTTTTCCAGTCGTGAGAGGTCGAGGCAGCGGACTTGATGCGCGTAACTCCGTTTCGAATAGAAGTTGAGAGTCGGTCTACGTTGTCTTTTCGAAGTTTCCTGGAACAGATTACTGCACGCCTTGAATTGATCGTCATTGCGAAGAGTAAGATTGCGGTAGCGAAAAGAACTTGCCACATAAAACCAATGTCAATTAATCGTTGGCAATCGGAAGACATGCTCTCTCGCTAGATACGAAATGATAATGAGAATGACTTCTGTTGGTAAATCGACGCTTGACATAGTGTAAATCTTTCTAATATGACGTTATATGGAGTCCAATGTGAATCTTCTAAGGCGCACCTGGATACCCCAGGTCATGATGCCCGAATCTCGCCGTTGCCCGAATATCTTGCGACCGGTCGACGAGCAAAATACCCTCTGTTGGTAATGGCTGAACGCTTCTAAGTCAGAATCAGACCGGAAGCGATACTTTTGTTATCTCCTTAAGTCGAGTAAGAATAATCCTCTTTGTGAGTTTTCTCCTAATCTTTGCTTTCTTCTCAATGTTTTGTTTCTACATTTACTGATATATCACCCTTTGATTTTCATGTTGCTTTTTTTACATTTTTTTTTTTCGTTTCAATATAATGCTATTGTATCAAATCGATCACTTGTGCTTATTTTGCGCTAATGATTATTCCGTTTTCCAAAAGACAATTCAATTACTTTTCTCGTGACACACCATATTTTTCGTCTGCTACCACTTTGCAAGTCCTGATACAGAAGCCAAGCAATGATACCAAGCAATAAAAAGCACAATTAAGATGATTGGATTCTGTGATGCATGACAACAGCATGGTCACAGTTTGTGTATCATTTCTTAAGGAACAGTCAGATGTTTGCAAAGTCAAATAAACAGTTATTCTTCGATAACTTGATTTATTTTCAGCATTATTGTTTCATTGTTGCCCAGAATCTATGTAACCAACTTACAGTATCCTATAATCCACATGGGTCGACACATACGTCGACACTTCAGCTTCCGTAAGAGATGAGAGATGTTCAAAGAAGCAATAAGTAATGACTCCTAGACAATATGAGAAATCGTACAGAGCCGCGCGCAGTGATTGCAGTCCAAAAGCACATGGGATAAACAACGTGGGAAACGACTTTGACAGCCCGTATCGAGCGTCTATCTTCCGTACGTACAGATGAGAGCATCATATGCACTTCTAGCCACCCTCTGAACCACCGGCGCAATCACACAGAAAAAGATGTGTTCACCGGCCGAT
Source organism: Radiomyces spectabilis (assembly GCF_025331425.1). NCBI lineage: Eukaryota > Fungi > Mucoromycota > Mucoromycetes > Mucorales > Radiomycetaceae > Radiomyces > Radiomyces spectabilis. The sequence continues at coordinate 1,997,964 of NW_026251931.1, forward strand.
GGAGAGGGATGACAAGCTTCAAAACCCTGGAAGATAAAAAAAATGTTAGTTTCTGCGATCTTGAGCATATCCAAATCAACTTATCTTAATGTCCACGCTAGTTGTACACGTACGTTTCCCCAAGCGATGTTTCCCAGAAGCCAGAAGTATATGTACTCCCAAACAATCTGAACAACCATACAGAGCGACACCTGACCCATGCGCAATGATTGCAATACTAATTGCACATGGATAAACAACGTGGGGAACGACCTCGACAGCCGGTATCGAAGGACCATCTTTCGTATGTACGCAGAAGAAATGTATCCCACGTACTCCTAGCCGCTCTGTGAGCCACCGGTGCAATCAAGCCGAAAAAGATGGGTTCAGATACCGGCCGATAGATCACCAAATGTCAGACTAGAGACCTTGGCAAACATTAAATTAGTTTCTTCATTCTTTATCGTCCACTATCTATGTATATCAACTTATCTTAAGGTCCACACTGGTTGTACACGTACGCTTCCCCAAGCGATGTTTCCCAGAAGCCAGAAGTATATGTACTCCCAAACAATCTGAACAACCATACAGAGCGACACCTGACCCATGCGCAATGATTGCAATAATAATCGCACATGGATAAACAACGTGGGGAACGACCTTGACAGCCGGTATCGAAGGACCATCTTTCGTATGTACGCAGAAGAAATGTATCCCACGTACTCCTAGCCGCTCTGTGAGCCACCGGTGCAATCACGCCGAAAAAGATGGGTTCAGATACCGGCCGATAGAACACCAAATGTCAGACTAGAGACCTTGGCAAACACCAAATTAGTTTCTTCATTCTTTATCGTCCATTATCTATGTATATCAACTTATCTTAAGGTCCACACTGGTTGTACACGTACGCTTCCCCAAGCGATGTTTCCCAGAAGCCAGAAGTATATGTACTCCCAAACAATCTGAACAACCATACAGAGCGACACCTGACCCATGCGCAATGATTGCAATAATAATCGCACATGGATAAACAACGTGGGGAACGACCTCGACAGCCGGTATCGAAGGACCATCTTTCGTATGTACGCAGAAGAAATGTATCCCACGTACTCCTAGCCGCTCTGTGAGCCACCGGTGCAATCACGCCGAAAAAGATGGGTTCAGATACCGGCCGATAGAACACCAAATGTCAGACTAGAGACCTTGGCAAACACCAAATTAGTTTCTTCATTCTTTATCGTCCATTATCTATGTATATCAACTTATCTTAAGGTCCACACTGGTTGTACACGTACGTTTCCCCAAGCGATGTTTCCCAGAAGCCAGAAGTATATGTACTCCCAAACAATCTGAACAACCATACAGAGCGACACCTGACCCATGCGCAATGATTGCAATAATAATCGCACATGGATAAACAACGTGGGGAACGACCTCGACAGCCGGTATCGAAGGACCATCTTTCGTATGTACGCAGAAGAAAGGTATCCCACGTACTCCTAGCCGCTCTGTGAGCCACCGGTGCAATCAAGCCGAAAAAGATGGGTTCAGATACCGGCCGATAGAATACCAAATGTCAGACTAGAGACCTTGGCAAACATTAAATTAGTTTCTTCATTCTTTATCACTCCATTATCTATGTATATCAACTTATCTTAAGGTCCACACTGGTTGTACACGTACGTTTCCCCAAGCGATGTTTCCCAGAAGCCAGAAGTATATGTACTCCCAAACAATCTGAACAACCATACAGAGCGACACCTGACCCATGCGCAATGATTGCAATAATAATCGCACATGGATAAACAACGTGGGGAACGACCTTGACAGCCGGTATCGAAGGACCATCTTTCGTATGTACGCAGAAGAAAGGTATCCCACGTACTCCTAGCCGCTCTGTGAGCCACCGGTGCAATCAAGCCGAAAAAGATGGGTTCAGATACCGGCCGATAGAACACCAAATGTCAGACTAGAGACCTTGGCAAACATTAAATTAGTTTCTTCATTCTTTATCGTCCATTATCTATGTATATCAACTTATCTTAAGGTCCACACTGGTTGTACACGTACGTTTCCCCAAGCGATGTTTCCCAGAAGCCAGAAGTATATGTACTCCCAAACAATCTGAACAACCATACAGAGCGACACCTGACCCATGCGCAATGATTGCAATAATAATCGCACATGGATAAACAACGTGGGGAACAACCTTGACAGCCGGTATCGAAGGACCATCTTTCGTATGTACGCAGAAGAAAGGTATCCCACGTACTCCTAGCCGCTCTGTGAGCCACCGGTGCAATCAAGCCGAAAAAGATGGGTTCAGATACCGGCCGATAGAACACCAAATGTCAGACTAGAGACCTTGGCAAACATTAAATTAGTTTCTTCATTCTTTATCACTCCATTATCTATGTATATCAACTTATCTTAAGGTCCACACTGGTTGTACACGTACGTTTCCCCAAGCGATGTTTCCCAGAAGCCAGAAGTATATGTACTCCCAAACAATCTGAACAACCATACAGAGCGACACCTGACCCATGCGCAATGATTGCAATAATAATCGCACATGGATAAACAACGTGGGGAACGACCTTGACAGCCGGTATCGAAGGACCATCTTTCGTATGTACGCAGAAGAAAGGTATCCCACGTACTCCTAGCCGCTCTGTGAGCCACCGGTGCAATCAAGCCGAAAAAGATGGGTTCAGATACCGGCCGATAGAACACCAAATGTCAGACTAGAGACCTTGGCAAACACCAAATTAGTTTCTTCATTCTTTATCGTCCATTATCTATGTATATCAACTTATCTTAAGGTCCACACTGGTTGTACACGTACGCTTCCCCAAGCGATGTTTCCCAGAAGCCAGAAGTATATGTACTCCCAAACAATCTGAACAACCATACAGAGCGACACCTGACCCATGCGCAATGATTGCAATAATAATCGCACATGGATAAACAACGTGGGGAACGACCTTGACAGCCGGTATCGAAGGACCATCTTTCGTATGTACGCAGAAGAAAGGTATCCCACGTACTCCTAGCCGCTCTGTGAGCCACCGGTGCAATCACGCCGAAAAAGATGGGTTCAGATACCGGCCGATAGAACACCAAATGTCAGACTAGAGACCTTGGCAAACACCAAATTAGTTTCTTCATTCTTTATCGTCCATTATCTATGTATATCAACTTATCTTAAGGTCCACACTGGTTGTACACGTACGTTTCCCCAAGCGATGTTTCCCAGAAGCCAGAAGTATATGTACTCCCAAACAATCTGAACAACCATACAGAGCGACACCTGACCCATGCGCAATGATTGCAATAATAATCGCACATGGATAAACAACGTGGGGAACGACCTCGACAGCCGGTATCGAAGGACCATCTTTCGTATGTACGCAGAAGAAAGGTATCCCACGTACTCCTAGCCGCTCTGTGAGCCACCGGTGCAATCACGCCGAAAAAGATGGGTTCAGATATCAGCTAATAGTCAAGCTGCTCAGTCAGACATATGCTTATCGGATTTAATCATAAGCAAATTTAAGAGAAGGAGGCTTACTTGTGGTGCCATGTTGACCTTGTTGATAGGCAATGAAACTGGAAACGTAGTCTAATTCACGCGAACGTCTGCTGCGCCGTTGATGTATTTTGAGTGGTTACGTCATTGATTTTTTTTGGATAATTGCTCGCCGGACCACTGTCCGAAAATGGCGATAATTTTAGTTTAGACAATAGAAGCTCATAGGACAACAACAAAAACCTGGGTGACCAGTTTTTTTTACCTAACTACTGAGTTATCAAAAGTTCGAACTGCCATCGTATTCTTTCACCCAACTCAACACGAACCTTTTTTACGTATTATTTAATCGAATCCAGCGTATTTAACGAACACAGTCACGACATATATCACCGTACGAAAAAAAGAGCTTCATGCATTTTAGTCGTGCACCTTGATTGCGGCACCACACGTCAACAATGTCATTTGATTGGACAAACATAATAGCATCTCCCTGACCACATGTCCACCCTTGTTTTTCCCTTGCTGGGGCAGCCCTGCATCCATTGTGATATATTTTCTTCCCTCATCCTCCGTCACATAGCTTCCCTTATCCCTCACTGGCTTTCCTTCCTCTAATGAATTCAGTCCACCCGTCATCATGCACGTGTCTGGCGTATCAGCCAATAAATACGGAGTTGCAGCTGAGCAATTCTAACTTGTTGCCACCTGTTGGTTAGCCATGATTGCCGCAAAGTCCGGCCAGGCCGTTTGATTGGCCGAATTTTTTTGGGTGTTTTTATGCGCTGAAATCCGCAAATTCTCTACACAGTGCGATCACTCAATCAAAAGTTGGAGAAATGAGTAACATAGAAGACGACGAAGAAGACTATATGTCTAGTCGGCTTCTTGAGCAAGCCTCAGAATACGAAAAACAACGTAAAGACACAACATACACCGAACGTCGGAAACAGCAGTTGCGCGAACAGCAGAAAAAGGGCTACATCAAACCGCGCAAGCAGTTGGAAGATGAAGCAAGACAAGAAGGCTTGAAAAAGACCCTCGATCCCAGTAATAAAGGAGCGAAAATGCTGATGAAAATGGGCTTCAAGTACGTCGTGGACGACGATTATGGCGTTGGTGGCATATAACCGATCTTAATCTAACGTAGACATGGAATGGCCCTTGGAAAGGAAACAGAAGGAGCACTGATTGAACCCATTGCCATCGAGCAAAAACTTGGTAACGTAGCAATGACAGCTCTGTTGATGCTATATCTAAATTATAATTAGGCCGTAGCGGCTTGGGTATGGCAACCAGTCTGAAACGTGCACGGGAAGAAGAAGTCAAAGCCGAGGAAGAGCATCGCAAAAGGACGGAAATAGATCCAGACGATTTTCGAGAGGCTATGGCTGCTAGAGCAAATGAGGCCAGACTGTCCCGGCGAATTCATGCAGCAGCAGTCATTTGTGAAAGATTAGATCAAGTCAAAGTAAGTGCATAGCTGAAAGAATCTCATAGCAGTACTAATTCAAGATAGGGCATTGAGGTATCCTCAAACTTTCATAACTACGACGCAGGATCCATTTTCAAATACACAGATTATGTAGTCAAATATTCTGTGGACTTTGCTTTCATCCAAAAACGAATCACAGTTGGAAGGACGCCAAGAGCCTACATCTGAAGACGATGAAGATGATCAAAAAGAGGCAAAACGGGAAGAGGAACCAATATACCCTCCCGAAGAAGTCGAAGCATTGAAATCGCTAAAGGTTGGTTGAATCATTGAGACTTTGTTTCCATAGCTAACGTTCTGCACATAGCTTGACGATCAATTACAGCGACTGGTTGAATATTTACGGAATAATTACCTCTACTGTTTCTGGTGTGGAGCCCAATATGCTGATGAAGAAGATCTCAAAGAGAACTGTCCAGGTAGTGAGGAAGATGATCACTGAAACTGCAAACCCATCATATGCATGCGGCAGGTGGAAAGTCGTTTAGCAGAGGAGAGTCTAAGTATGTTCAAATGGGCTGGAATTTGTCGTTATAGTATGAAGGGAAATGTGGAGCAGATGCATATGGGCAGTCGGGCTTTTGGGACAAATGGATCTCCTGCTAGTGTCAATATATTCTTTCGTTTTCCATCTATACCGGTCTCATTTGCTTGAGAACATAAATCGGTTATTGCGGAACTCGTATACATTGCAGGATAAAGCATTAAACTTTTTGTATTCTCACCCAGAATCTATAACGTGCTGAAAATGCAACAATTACAGTGTGTTGTGGGAACCGCGATCACTGACTTCAATCAACATTAGCGACGTGTTTTTATATAGTACATATGCACCAAAACAATAACGAACGCCTGTTACCGTTTGCCAACCTATCCCCACACAATTAACGAGTGTACCTCGAGTAATAACAGGACATTCCTTAACTAGTGACTAAGTAAAACTCTGTATTCAGATGGAATCTATCAGGTAAAAGGGCAAATCCTGGGCTTTGAAAGAATATTGGAGCAGGGCACATGCGGGATTTAAATTCTGCGTCCGACTTTTTGTTGTAAATGCGACATTCAAAAGCCCAGCAAAATGTAGGACCCCACGTCTTCTCACTCGCACCATTCATATCCAACCCCTTTATTCCATTCACAATGTCTCTTCGTAGAAAACCCATCGATTTCGATGCCAAATTTGCCGAACTGCAGAAAATGCTTGATGCGATATTCTCATTCTCTGCGCTCAGCGAGATTTCCGGCATGAATATGAACCAGTATCCTTTTTTCACTTGTAGGCATTGCTTTCGAGGAGGTTGATGAATTGCAAAAATCGCCGAAAGCTATAAGCATTTTTATCAAACGATTCAATGCTTACTATTGTGCGCACGAAACATTCATTATTCTGTATTTATGCATGGTTGTCCTTGACTCGTTATATAGCTTAGTTTACGATATGTGTAACGCGATACCACGACCTTTTACCGATCGATTATTCACCAATATCGCCGAGTATCTGGATAAACATACAACTCTTATATGCCAGGTATGCCAAAGGTTAAAGCCTTTGGAGTCTAATTATTGACAGCCATTGATAGCATATTCTGGCCCATGATGATGTAGTGACGGCCTACGCTCGAGAATTCGAAAAATTCAGTTTAGCAGCCGACGGTGTCTCTAAGACATGCTGCTATCTTAACCGTATCATCACGTCGACATATCATGGTGTCGGAACCGACCGCCGTGCAACGGTCGCTGGTGGCAAATACAAAAAGCAAAACGTGGAAGCAGTAAGGCCTACAATTTAAAGGAGATGTCTTACATAAAAATGGCTCACTCTGCAATTCTTCACGGTTTACTCCAGCTCGCACTTTACCTTTGGAAATCAAATGTTCTTTTCACGATCCGTGATCGATTCCAAAATCGGCTATTTTATCAAGTCTTTGAACTTATTCGCAGAGATCGGGATGGTGATGATGCACCCCATGGCACTATCAAGTCGGTGGTGGTATCTTTGGTGCAGCTCAATTCATTTACGGAGCAGCCTCTTCAACTGTATATCGAAGAATTTGAACGGCCATATTTGGTTCACACGAAGCGCTATTACGAGTCGGAAGCTGCAAGAGAAATTGCAGCAGGTACTGTCAGCTCTTTCATGAAAAAGGTAACGACGCCGCCATGTAGCAATGGTATGAACACAATCACTTATATTGGTGCAACAAGGCCAACGCGCGTTTGCAACAAGAGACAATGCGAAACAACTATTACTGCCATTCTACGTCGCATGGAAGGATTGTTAAAGAGTTCGAAGCTCAATATATTGCCGCGTATCAAGCTCGATTGATTGACGAATTCGAAAATATGTTGCGCCATGAACGATTTGAAGGTACCGTGGAACTGACTCTGGCGTTGATTATGCCGATTGTCTCCTAAATATAATTGTTTTTCAGATTGCTCGCTGGCCTACAAACTTTTGAGCCATATACCAACTGGTCTGAAGCCTATTTTGGATATCTATGAACGGTATATCCTTCATCTCGGGAAGGAAATCGTGAGCAAATTGGAGCAAGTGGTGGTCAAGGTATTGATGAAGCGCTAATTCGCTAGAACAGGCCATGATTATATTCACCTATTTGTATAGAACCCTCGTGCCTACGTCGATCAACTCCTTGATTTGCACACCAAGTACTACGATGTGAACCATCAGACCTTTGCGTCCGATCCCTTATTTACAGCTGCAGTCGATAAAGCGTTTCGTTCCATTATTAACGATATCGCGCCCCACACATCTATCAGTGGTCCTGAAACATTGGCTCGATATTGCGATATGATGATGAAAAAGAACTCTGGAAGAAAGGATATGGCAACGATTGATAGTCGGAAAAAGTCAACATTGCGAAAGGCGACGGTAGATGTGAACGAGGGCGATCCCGAAGAGAAGCTTGTAAAAATGGTAAATCAACCTCCGCATTATGAACCTGAACTGTTACTGAGTTTGTTGATGACCAGATTACTTTATTCAAATACGTGGATGACAAGGACGTCTTTCAAAAGTTTTATTCCAGGATGCTGGCCAAGCGACTCATTTATGGCGCGTCCTCCTCTGAGGAGTTGGAACTGAATATGATCAACCGATTAAAGGTACTCAAAGAGACTATGGTAAAGTCGAGTCAAATGGTTAACCCAAGGATATAGGAAATATGCGGAGTCGAATATACCAGCAAACTGAATAAGATGTTCACCGACATGTCACTTAGTGCCGAACTGAACGTGAACTTCAAAAATTATGTAAAGCAGCAAAGCAAGAAAACGGGTGGTAATTTATTGACTTTTCGGATGTATAACATTGAATTAACGGTATTTATTAGCTGCTTTTGATATCCTTGTGCTCACTGCTGGTGCATGGCCGCTGAATCAAAAGGACGATCTGAAAGTTCCTGAAACGAACAAGATTCAGATACCAGCCGAAGTACGTATACAATGAGGATATATGGGGAATTGCATATTGAACATTAGTCTTTGCGTCGTCTTGTTTACAGTTCGAGGAGAGTCTCTCTTCCTTTGAAAAGTTTTACGGAAGTCATCATAGTGGCCGTCGCCTTTTATGGCAATGGAACCTGGCAAGAGGTGAGCAACATGCAAGTTTAGGATGATTGAATATTGCAGCAAAACCTGGAATGGTGCTGATTAAATTGTTTAGGCGAGTTGCGTCTCAATTACTTGGATCGGCACTATGAGTTACAGTTGGGACTTTATCAAATCATTTTACTGCTACACTTCAACACAACCATGACTGCGACAGTGGATGAACTCATCTCTCATTCGGGTTTATCAAAGTCGGATATCCTGCGTAGTTTAAAGGTAAGCTTGTTCTGTCGTTCCCCATCAATCTAGTCTGCTAATAGTTTTACTAGCCGCTGGTGGATATATCTATCCTGCAAAGCGGTGGTCCACTAAACGCACATTCTGAACTGACCATTAACACATCATTTACGAGGTAAATAGTACGGTTTTAGCTGTTGTCTGAGCGCTTGAAGCTGATATTCAATGATAGTAAACGTACGAAGATCAAGGTGACGGCAGCAGCGCATACAGATACACATCAAGAGACACAGGCTACACGTAAAGCGGTTGATGAAGATCGTCGTATGTACCTACAAGCTGCGATTGTGCGTATTATGAAATCTCGTCAGGTTTTATCGCACGTGCAATTGATTCAAGAGATCATCGATCAAGCGAATTCTCGCTTTTCACCGTCCGTCATCATGATTAAAAAATGTATCGAGCAGCTGTTGGAGAAGCAATTTATCGCCAGGCAAGAACGGGATACTTATGTGTATGTGGCGTAATTGGGTTGCGTGACCTTGGGAAGGTGAATATTATTGTTGGAACACGCTATTTTACCCACAATAATACATGATATGATACCATGAATGAAATAAACTGCGTGTCAATTTACTTGAAACGTACACTAATAGAATCTGCTGTACGAATCTCTATATCGCACAGATACAGCAACGCCCCGGGTTATATTTTCTTCTGATAAAGAATCTATTATGAGTATTTATTCAAATAATCATGCCGTAATTTGATATATGAAAGGTAGTGAAGGGCTTTACGCCAGACAGGTTTACACTAAAGTCATCCTCTTCGACGTTAATCGATGCGACGATGTGACGCTTGACCTGAGGCCGACCAATGAACGTGGTCAACATTTTCAACCTCAGTGAAATTTATTTCAACTTCCGTCGAACATTATTTTACCGCAAAACGGGCCAGCCCTCAATACAGAGCTTCTTACTCCAGTTCGTCTTGGCTGAATATTAAAAAAAAAAATGACCACCGTCCCATCGATCGAGAAATTGAACCAAGAAACCCCGGAGAAGTTCTTGGAAGCTGTCAACACACTATTCGAAACTGCACCTCCTTTGGCCGACCGTCTTCTAGCAGCACGTCCCTTCGACTCTTATGAGCAGCTCATCGACACTGCCGAAAAAATCTGCCTGGGCGATGAATTGACTCAACAGGAGAAACTCGACGTTATCAACGCTCATCCTAGAATTGGTGAGAACAAAGCTAATCTCTCTGCTATGTCGCTGAAGGAGCAGGGCTATGACAAACGTCAGGGTGAAGTTTCCGAGGAGGACCAGAAGGTTAATGCCAGACTCGCAGAACTCAATAAGGTAAATTATAAGTGATCCCCCGTGGCGAGCCGGCAGTGTTAAACGAAAGCATCATTTTAGGAATACGAAGCTAAATACGGATTTAAATTCGTTGTTTTCGTCGCTGGCCGTCCTCGATCTGAAATCATTCCTGTGATTGAGCAACGCATTGCCTCGAACAACCCCGAGCAGGAAATGAAGACTGGTATCACTGATATGATGCTCATTGCTCGCGACCGTCTGAAGAAGGCAACAAAGTAAAAATAAAAATAAAGCGAATCATTCCAATGATACCATTATATTGAGTCTCCGAAATTACTAGCTTTCTACCATTCCGATGTCTTCCACAACTGAAATAAGATGATAATGTAGGTCGATGCGGCAAGAGACGTGTTGTTAAAACAAATCGCAAGCTGTCAATACTTTATATGATGTAATTCTCAATCATTGCCCCCAACGTGATCATCCGATGGTCGTGAACTTTCAGGCACAAAAAAGAGAAAAAAAACGTTATGATAGAAACAATTTGCTGTGGTCATTGCTTAATGTGTGCACTAGTGCGAAGACTGTAATAACCTGAATTCTTGCCAAAGGGAAAGGAACCGTATTCAATACGGGGTATATAAGAAGACAAAACTAAGGGTTCCGAGTAAAGGGCAGCAGGCGTCCATCCCCATACATGACGTTGTGAGCGATGACGTTGTGAGCGATGTTGTGAATATTCTTTGCTGCCTTCCGAGTTCTGTTCCACATCATTCGGCAATTCCGGCAAACGAGAATGCCATGGGAACTGATTAGGGCATTCGCCATGACAGAATTCGTCAACAATGGCGGCCAGCAGTTCTCCGCCCTTCGTGTCTCTTCAATTTTTCGTACGGGATTCCGGTTTCGCCGACTCGATGGCCGTCTGAATTTGACACTGTTTTTTCCAAACAGGTTAGAGCAAAAACCATCAACAGAAATAAGCGGCTGTCTTGCGCAAAGACCACTAGCTTTTTGCTTGGATTCCTTCTGGACATCCGGCTCCTCGTCCTTTTTGCCTAATAATATTTTATAAGCACCATTATTACTTTATTCTCCATATCTTTTTTGTTCATTCTTCTCCGCCATGTCACATAACCGTAATATCAGAATATGCACAAATGCATTCGTTGTTCGGGACTATAGTTCGGGACTATAGCGGCAATTTCAACGGTAGCCGGTCGCCAATACTGTCCCCAATCGGTACAGTTTCGATATATTCAGGATAATTGAAAAGTTCGGCTTCGGGGTTGTCTCGAAATCGCTCCTGCTTGTCCATAAATTTGAGCCAGGAGTTGACGTCATTGAGACATAGTATGGACGTTGAACTATCTCGATCCGCAAGAATGAGCAGCATCCGGCGAGGATCAGATCTTTACCGTTGACGCAACTGAAACAGAGATCCAAAGCGACGGTTGTCCCGCCGTATCAAGTCGATACAAAAAAAAAAGTTTATGATTGCAATGACACAAAATTGCAGCAATATCTGCTCATATATCCTACAGTCACATAAAAGGAAGAGAAAAATGGAAAGGCCATGGATAATCAACTAAAATCAATAACAGATTGTTATAAAATTGCATGTTATCATATCATCAACCGCCTATTTCCGAAAGTTCTCACAATCTCCCATCAGTGTTTACATGGTCCCATCCAATTTTTTTTCCCAATGAATTAATTCTAATCAAAGAGATAGAGAGCTAATAGGAGAAAAAGAACAAAAGAACGCTTTGGCTTTTCAACTTTATGATGAAAATCGATATTACCAAAGAAATTTTTGAGGTACATATTTGGATCGTGGGCAAGATGGATTATTGTGCAGGTTCTTGATTTCAATCCATGAGGAAGATTTCGTTGTCATTGATGCGCTATCATGTCCGACATAGTAGGCGTACTCCGTTTCCTCGTCCTCGGTCGGATTCGACACATCGTGTAACTCTTCCAGAATCGAGATAGCGTATTGGAAGGAATCCATCCATTTGAGGGCCCCAGACACTGTATCTGATATCAAATACATCTGATACGATAATCCTCGTTCTGTGATTGCTGCATCTGGTCGTTTGCTGTCAAAGGCTTGCTTGGAAAATTGCAATAACAACGCTGCAGCGCCCAAACCCAATTCCAAATCTTCATCTTGTTCAGCGTTCAGCAAGCGAGCATGGATTAAGGCGTGTAGCGGGATGACGTGTAAAGGATCACAAGACTACAATACATAAGCGATAAATCATTCGATTTGGTCCGTGGCTTCATACCTGTTGCGTCTGGAAATCGTGCAACTCCAGAAGCGCACCTCGTAAAATAGCCCGATACCGTTCAATTCGCTATAAGAAGATGTAAGAATGTTGCTGTAAGGCATTTATGGTTTTGCTACTTTACCGGCACGCCCTTGCTATTGATGTATATGTTCACATAATCATCGTACAGGGCTCTATTTTGAATCAAAGCCTGTGATTTGGAACTAACGTAAGTCCCGGTAACAGCCAGCAATTCATAGCCCGTTGGTTGACAATCGTTGTCGGAATAATTTATAATGGAAAAGCGTTGTAGACGTTTTTGCTCAGAGAATAAATTAACATTGAACGATACTGATCCGATACATCTGTCTTGGCGTCGATTCTCGCTACTGAACATAGCTTTTCCCTTGGGTTGAGCGTATAGATTCAGGCTGACTACAGTCGGATCCTCGATGTCTCTGAAAGATGTTATGATCATAGCAATACAACTGCAGCGATGGATCTCACTCACACAAGATATGTCTCCTCAAAGTTTGCTTGTATATTATGTTTGCCGCATTTTTCAATTTTGGCATACTTTCCCATGAACGTTTCATCGTTCACCTTGATCACGCACCTCAGGTTGTAATCTATGAATGATCAGTATCATAACTTTCGAAATGCATGTCATATGAGAGTTGGCAAAGTAGCTTACTCTTCTGTTCCTTCTGTCCCGTTATCTGAAGCACTTATTATTTTAACAATACGCTCATTAGTATACGCCTTCAGGCATATTCACAGCTTCCCCATACCTCGTAAATAGAACATGGCTTTGGGCTTCAAATATGACTGGGTGTGACCTGCAATAGGACTGACATGGCGATGAGTCTACTACACTACCAATCCTATCCGAATCTGCTTACTAGGTCTTGCTTCTTGTAAAAGACTTTCGAAATACGACTGAGCATTTATACTCTGTTAACGGATTTTGCGCAGGTTCTTCGGCCGACACAGCTTTGATCCATGATAACTTATCGGCTGAAAGCTGGTCGGACGTCTGAAAGGGGCCATTGTAAAAGACCACGGGTTCTTGTTTACTATCCGCCATAGCTATCTTTGCTAGTTTAGGTCCTTCTGTCTTTGACTGGCTAACAACTGGCGCTATTTTCCTGTTGTTTTTCATATGTTGTTGCATATGTAACAAGGATCGATTGACCAAGTTACGGAAGGAGGGCACCGGCATCAGTGGCATGCTTGCCAGGGTATTCAAAACACGCGAACGAGTTCTTGGCGGCTGTGAAGGATTATCCAGCATAGGGTTTTGTATGACAGAGAATGTTGACATGGTGCAAGAAACAGAAGACCTGAAGGTTCCTGATCGGAATATTTTTTAGGTCTTTTTTTTTTCATTACTTAAAAAGCAAAATTGCCGTCACCATGTTACTTCTTAAAATAGACTATGTTACATTGACAATGTAGATCAGCAGTTACGTTCTGTTATCAAGTAGTATTACTGCAACGATGTGGCGAATAGACTGTATATGAATGAGATTGGAGCTAAGTAGATGCATTATGGATAGATGCTATAACTGACTTTAGTGTTATTTCCTAGAGCAATTCAAATTTCTGGGCAGCTTACCAAAGAACGGATGCTGCATGCACTCGCGTGCTGTTAATCGTTCTTGATGATCATATCGTAGCAATTTATCCAGTATATCAAATACTTCTGGTGTGCTGTACTCTTGAGTCGGACCGGTGATAAAATCACTCCAGGGTCTTATTGGGTATACTCCGAGGATCTTGTTGTAGTGCGGATCTAGTTTGATATCATACTTCTCCAGATATGCATACAGTTTCTCGGTGCCAAGCACTTGCGCAATTTTCACCAATTGATCGTACAGATCATCACCGTTAAAGAACGGCTCCTTACGAAATAACTGTTCGTAATAGAGAGAGATAAGTAATCAACAGATTTGGCGATCCGTTGATATCTTACCATTCCAGCGAGCATACATCCAAAACTCCACATATCCACACTGTAATCGTATTGCCTGAAGCCCACCAGAAGTTCTGGCGCTTTAAAGCATCTTGACGCTACACGTACATTATATTCAGCACCAGGAAGATAGAAGTCAGCTAGACCCCAATCAATAAGACGAAGCTGCCGCTTATCGTGATCGATCATGACGTTAAGTGGCTTGATGTCGCGGTGCATGATGCCCTTTGAATGAGAATAATCGAGTGCCTAATAGACCAGACAATCTGTGATACGCCCTTTTGCATGGAACTTCCATAACCGACCTTCAGCAGTTCATACAAGTAATAACGGATATCGTGATCAGTGAGCCTTGGATAAAGAAGTTTGAAATCGGCATTTGCTACTAATTCAAACACGAGTGACGGTACCATGGACTATGAAATTTCTACTAAGCATGCTTCCCTATGCACTCCAATACACCGCCTCATACCTTGTTATCACGCACGATATCCAGAAGCGAGATAGTATTGACGCCCCCGGTGAGGTTTTGTAAAATCAGTAACTCGCGCTGAATCTTCTTCTTTTTAACGGGCTTCAACACTTTAATAACACATTTGCCTCCATTAAAGCGATTGATGCCTTCAAAAACTTCCGAATATTTTCCTCGTCCAATCTTTCGGCAAACGGCATAATCTGCCTGATTTCTTAACCAACATTAACGTAGTGTGCAAAACCCAATAGGCAATCTCGCTTACCCCCAAGGAATCTGCAACGATTCATAATCGTAATACTCTTTTGGTTGCTTCAGATTGACATCTGCATATACACGAGCAATACTAACACCGTCCATCGTAAGCGCTTTGGCACTTTTTGATGGTAAGTCGATCTGTGTATCTGGAACTACTGCGATCACAGTACCTTCTTTTTTTTTTCAGAAAAAAAACCAGCTCAGCTTGAAAATGCGCAAAAAGAAAAATTGGAAACATCTGATGAAATCTCAAGCCGAGGTCTTGTTCTTGGTCGCATAGCAAAAAATCAAATCTGACTGGACCTTGCTCAATGGAGGGCCTTCCCAACTTTGGTGCTCTGCCATTCCCTTGAAGCTGCTACGAATTCGTAGAAATAGTGCTTATGTGTTTGCCGGAAAGGAACGATATGTTTCAAGACGACGACGGAAGGAAAGCATAACACGGCCGGGACGGTATATCGCAACCAGTGAACTCAAGATTTGATTGTTCGAAGCATCTGGACCTTATGTCAGACAAGACATTAACAGACAAAGGTTTGATCGAATTAAAAGTGCATTTGGGTGTTACAGCATGCTTCCAAAAGGCTGACCAGCTGCCCAAATTCGGGTCCATTATTGATTGATTTAATACGAACTAAAATAGGAACTCGCCAAACTGTCAAAAAAGCAAGACACATCTTGAGGTATCCTATTACGTAGTTATTTAGTTCCTTGGCTTTGATAATATTTTACGCTTGTGTACAGAAAAAATAAAAATAAAAAGAAGACCTCAACGGGTCCAAGATCAAACGAGCACGACCCACGCTGACCAACTAGATTAAACAAAGTCAGGCTGGAAATTGACACTACAGCATACAAACCACATTCTCTCCGGTCGGTTCAGGCACCAAAGAGCTGCAAAACGATTGTTGCTCTGAATGATATCAAAAAATACGCAAATTGGAATTTATCAAGCGATACTTCCGAACGTTTCCACTACAAGCCACGCGCTCGGCCATTGTACAATTAAGTTTTCAGCTGTGGAGAAGAGTACCACATCATTGTATGTCGGAAATGATCCAACAGGTATTATGTTAGGAACGAAAGATAATAACACTGTTGGTGAATCAAAGACAGAAAGTGTGGTACAACCGAAATCACCCAGAACTTGGTACCGAAGAATCTTTTGGCAAAAGACAAAAGAATATTAATAGAGGAGGCATTAAATGCCCATTACACAGCTTAGAAGACATAAAGAGAAATTTTTTTAATTCAGTTTCATTTTATAAAAATAAAAGGAATAAAGCGTGGCTTTGGAAGAGTGCACCACATTTCTATCTTCGATTCCCCAACGGCATTATTTCTCCAGGCGAGACATTGTTTCAATCACGGCTTCATTTCGATCAACCAACTACCCTGTTGTCGGAGAGCGATATTCTCTGCACGACTCACATTCGAAACGGACGTATGAAATGCAGGTGAAGCCAATTTCTACTTCAGACTGTAAAAATTATCAAGCCTTTGCCTGGACACATAGATTTTGAGTTATGCCAAACGTCGATTTACCCACCGAAGTCATTCTAATAATCATATCTCATCTGGCGAGAAGCGATGTCTTACGTTTATTGACAATCAATCAGCATTGGTTTTACGTTGCGAGTTCATTTCTCTATCGCAATCTTACGCTTCGCAATGGCGATCATTTCAAGGCATGCAGTAACCTGTTTCAGGAAACTGCAAAAAAGAGACGTAGACCGAGCCTCGGCTTTTACTCAAAACACAATTACGCACAACTAGTACGTTGTCTGGATCTTTCACGACTGGAACAATACACCTTGATAACAGACGAAACGTTCCGACGGTTGACAATCGACTGCATTCACCTGGAGACCCTGAATATCTATAATTGTCACAATTTAACGAATGACGCGGTCACCCGGATTCTGAAGCATAATCGCGGACTACGGCATCTCTATTTGGCAGTCGCCACAGGGCTTGACGCGCGATGTCTTCTCGATGCACGTGAAACAGTGCAACAGTTGAAAACTCTCAATCTCTACTACGTGCCGATGTTTTTCTGTAACAACGTATCTCGCAGACATATTCGATCGCTTCAAGACTGCTTTCCAAACTTACACACGCTCACAATAAGCGCCATGGAGCTGAAGAAACACGTGGGATACGATACGTTGGCAAAATGCTTCAAATCTATACGTCGGTTATGGATGCAATATAGCCGGCCCGAAGAAATAGCCGCATATCTATATCACTGTCAAGCATTGGAAGACCTTACCTTAATCCATCCAGATTTGCGTAACACTGGGTTAAACCACTTGCCACCACGGCTGAAAACTTTCGAAATCAGTGTACACCGCTTCTACCCGGGAAATGTGGATGACATTCGCAACTACGATGTCGGACGGGTACAAAGACTTGCCTTCAAGGCGTTGAAGACAAAAGATTTCTTGCAGGTGTTAAGACGAATATGGCCCGATCAACTAAAAAAGCTGACATGTCCTAACGGAACGACGGATGAAGTGATTGATGTATTGGTGGAGCGCTTTCCTGGTTTAACCTCCCTGCGACTCCGATATGGATCCATCACTGTGGAAGGTCTGAGGAAGTTGTTGAAAACTTTCCAATTCACCGAATTCGTCTTTGATGGTGCCGTGATAAAGGATGCATCCACGGCCACAGACCTTTGGTCTGCGCTTGAAGAATGGAAGAATCCTCATCTGCACACACTTATACTGGATGTAGATGGTATCACGGTCGAACTTATGCGTCAGTTTCCCAACCTGTATCCCAACTTGCGTGTATTGAGGTTCAAATACCGACCAGGGACAGATGTCTCGGAATATGTCAACTTCCTCCTGTCATTCAAGCATCTTGAAGCCCTTGATATCGCGGACACCCTTGATATATTCGATCCTTATCTACCGACATTGCCATCGCCGTATGAGGAAATGTATCAAAAATTAAGAAACGAGTTTGAATTCTGGAATAAACGTGATTCAATATGGTAAATTTATTATAGTCCTTGACTGATCTAGAGCAATAGATATCCCAGTGGCGTTTCGATGCCACTTGAACAGGAAACTTTTTTTTTTCAAGCAGGTTAGACCTTATTATGTTTCCTACTTAGTTAAATCCCGCTATTCAAGTTTATCTCAGCGGAGTTGCTTTTGGGAGTTCTTTGACAAGAAATACATCCTTCTTTCGGTAACTCGCATGTACCCTCGCTAATGGCAACGTATAACCCAGGAGCAACCAAGCGCAAACGGAATAGAGTTGCAGTCAAACCTATATAGTCGGTAAGATCATATATGTCTTGCGTTAGACAGTACTAATCCTCATACCTGTTAATTGTAAGGCCGGTAGGACAACTGGTCGTTCGGGCTCGCTTTCGGTGATAATTCGGTCGATGACACATTTTCTTTCAATGAAAAGCTTGGTTTTATCGCCTGTCACCTTCGCAACGGAAGCACCGATGCGCGCCATCCCGAGGTTTACCAGCGTCGCTTCCTTTTTGTTCTGACTGCGCTATAATTGTCTCGGATGACTCGCACGTCAACTTTGAAGCCACTTTGGCCCACAACAGCTCCGCTTGAATCTCCTACTGATTCTCCCCTACAGCATTATCAATGGTGTGAGAAAAGTCCGTACGCACAAAAACAATAGATCCTCTGCATCATACCAGTTTAAACGTAGGTCAGTTTCGTCTCGCAATATGTTTTCCAGCAATGGTCCCCAAATTTTCCTGTCAAGTCATCTTCTGTGACATCGACGTCAGATCGGAACACTTCATAACGATGGCCAAAAAAATCAAGAAAGCTATTATTAGTGATTGCCCTATGCGGCTTCTTTTTTTTTTTTTTTTTACTTTTGTACCTTTCCTGGTCTCATCGCAATGAATCTGGTATAATAGCCTCGGTCGAGGAAAGTCGCGCGTTGGATGGGACTGCTGCTTTTAGACAACGTAAGACGAAAACCTTCTTCGAAAACGATCACTCCCTGAAGCTGGTGACCATGACTTATTTGTTTACGAAGGTTTTTGTTATCCTTCGCTTGCGGCGATTTACGGGCATAGCCACTCTACAAAGGGTCGTCCACGGCTGGCATTCTCGCGACGAAGAGGTCGTTGAGATGTGCAAGACCTTCTCCGGGCTTAACGGTCCACAACACAGTGTGAATGTGAGGGGATCCACGATTTTGCACCTCCATGACCCATGACCACTCGCGGATTCCTCCGATCTTGCGAGCAAAGATCTATTAAATAAACCACATGAGCATTCCGGTCCACAGAAATCACTTTTGCGAAGTGTACAATTTACCTTGTTAATATAATCAGTCATATTTGTATTGCTAGTGAAACACCTATATGGTCTTCAGGGGTTATGGTGTTGTCTTCCGTGGGCACAGCCATTGAGTAGTGGCCCGCCCGACCATGTAAAGGTGGAAGTCACCAATAGATATTCGTTAGTCACCTTCCGATGTTCACTTACTCATCTAGTGACCATTAATCTTCACTTCGTTCAATGAATTCTAGTTTAATTGATTTTCAGTATATGGACCCTTAGTTTCCGATCCGAATAAATCAGAATAACATACGATACCAGCATATTCTTTTGATCTTTCGACGCTCAGAGTATTGTATTTCTATCTTTTCTTCTATCTCATATCATTTTCCGACTCTTTGCATTTTCCCTTTTTTTAATTTCCTGTTTCCAACAACGGATACACACAACGATCTGATATAAGTCAATCTCAGTATATCTGGTGGTCACTTTATCTCAAGTCGATTATACCTCTAACAACGGGTCAACAGAGGTGTTGCAGATATTTGCTTTCCGCAGAGAACGGGAAAGACAAGACAAGGAAGAAATGTGACCAGAAATTGGTTGAACAAAATAAATCTGACACCATTTATTATAAAGATGATGGATTATTTATACCGAAAAAAATCAGTATGCACTATATACAAGAGTGTATGCAAAGACGACACGATCTGACTGACAAATCATGACAAAAGTCCATAATTAAGGTAAATTCCCTGGCGATTTGCGTTTCAAACAGTGAACACGCAACAGCATAAAAATGTAAGGCGATTTTCTTTTGGTGGACCCTGAACGCCTTGTAGTTGTAATTGAAAACGAATCGTCACAAAATTGCAGAAAGTAAACATTCGAACAGATACAGGATGTATGAGAGGGACTCCATTTTTTCGATATGGCGCTGTCAATCAAGCACACATGTTTGTCTTCTTCCCACCCAGTTATCCACTCTTGCCTCATGTTGTGCTCTGCATTTCATTGTTTATTTTATTCTTCCGTTCATACTACTAGTAAATTTCCTATCTGCTGTTAGGGTTATTGACGGGTTTGAATAAGGCGGCTGGACTTGCTCGAATTTGTTAAATAAGCGCACCAAAATATACTACGGTCAACATGTATCAGGTCATTGTGCGTATCGTTCGTTGAAAAGGAAAGGAAAGGAGAAGCAAAAAAGACACGTTGCGTCTGAGTTAAACAACAAGTGCAATATTTCTAAGGGTTACTGGTAGGTGAGCTGTTTTGATATGTTATTGACCATGTTATTTGTTGGATATTTGTACTAAAATCAAGTATCGCCAGGTGAATGAAGAAATCAAGGAGTGCCAGAGTCAAAATCAGAGCTTGAGGGAGCGACATCAAGATGTGAATTAGCGAATATCAGAAGCTGAAGTAGCAAAAATCAAGTGTGATGGTGCGATGTTCAGGACTTGAAAATAAAGGCATATGTGCATGAGGACAGTGCATGTACACAAATTGGGCGATCGATTTCCACAACGCCGTAATAGCGCTTCAAGTTTTTCCATCGATGAATATCCCTCTCAAATCAAATGACCGTTGAAATACACATCCATCAACACTGCCACTGGTAATCCCAAATAAATAACATAAACATGAGTAAGTCCACTGTCATTCCTCTTTCATATTTGATCCTGAAGATGTCATCGTCGAATGTATCCCTCATAACGATTAATCCAGGCAACGAAAAATCATATGTAGGCAGGCATATGTTCCGATTTCAAATGAAAGCTGTATCATATCACGCGTCATTTCCGAACTTCCACTATAGATTTTCTCCTGTGTAAATACAGACATCACATTCATCAACTGGGTTTCTGCGATTCTCTGAAACTCGATTTAAATAAGCCCTTATCATGGGAAGACAACATGTCCTCTTGTCGGCGATCAACGTAATGGCCGCAAGTGAATGGTGATAGTCCGATATCGACAAGTATGCGATTTATAGACCGACGACAGGTGATCACGCTGAAGGATGTTTTCAACGCACATTCTTCGCTTCAGCAGAAAAACGGTACAGAGCATACTTCAGCACGTTTGGAGGCTTACAGCAAGATGCATTCATTTTCTTTGACTTCAAAAAAATAGCTTGACTGTCTGCATGTCCCATGTGTAATTGGTGTGATTGATGGAGAGCATGGTGATGAGGCACTGTGGCAGATAACTCACGGTTGGGTGGCGACAGAGAAAAAAAAAAGGGTCGGAGTTGCAATCAAGGGGAGCCAAGTGTGGGAAGAGGGAAAACGGGCAGTTTTGGGCGACAGAAAAGGCAAGAGCAGGGTGCTTCCTAAAGCGCGTGCTCGTGTAACAGGATGTCATTGTTTGCGCGGTGTTTGGATTACCAGAAACAGATTTTCGTGTAACGTTACACAAACACAGATATGCCCAATTGGGTGAAAATTTTGAATTTTGCAGTTGTTTGGATGGCTGAGAAGGGCAGGTTGGGCAGTAAAAGGCAATTGATTTAGGTTAAGCTCTCGCTGTTTTTTCTCTCTTTTTCCCTCCCTTTTCCTTTTTCTCTTTTCTTTTTTTCCTTTTCTCTTCTTTTTCTTTCCGTTCACTTTCTCTTTTTAGTGACCGGTCGGCAAATTGCCTTTTATTGAAAAGTGGAAGTGATGTGGTTCAAGAAGACTACAAATGGCAACAGCTGTTACCACTTTGAGAAAGTGACGCACAGTTCATGGTAACCAAGCACAACAGCCAGGTTTGCAGTGCAGTGACACATCGCCATAGCAACCGAGGCTCAAGGCGACACTTGTGAAATCAGCAAAGAAGGAAAACGAATGAATAAGTACCCTTTCTTTTCTGGGGATTTTTTTTGTTATTAAGATGGTCCAAAGCGACCCCTCATGTTGCGGTGAACGACTCACATGGGATACTATTCTGATTTATTTTTTTGGTTGGCCTGAACATCATTTCGGATTTGAGCATTCACGATATCATTTTGGGTACAAGTGGAATTTATCATTGAAAAATGTGACTTTATTCACGACGAAATTGAAGCATGATTCTTTTCTACTTATTGTACCGCGCTTACCTTGTTATCATCAAAAAGCACTATCGACACTTACACTTATTGCCTGTAAAGCTGAGAGAATAAAAGCCATGGACAGTCTGCCTTGCATTTTGTTCAAGGTGAGTAATTGTAACGATCAATGCTGAGGTAGACAGATTTCAGGAGGTTTGCACAGCCGAATTTTCTTGCATCGTTGGTATCAGCACATTCTGCCATCATCCAATGGCATCGTGACGAAAGACTTCAACGTCCCCATAAGAACGTTTCGTTGTCATACTTCTTGTGCGATCCTGAGTCTCGGCAATACTGAGTCTTGGCGATCCTTTCCGTTGTTGACGAGGCAAGCATAGGCCCAATAGGCATACACACTACATGTGCAAACGACACGATCCAAGTAAATGTCGGCAAGCATACAGCCACAGATGTTGCCTGATTTGGGTGATCTCATACAGTGTGTGTCGGAGAAAAGTTTGCGACCAGAGGGGAAGCCTTGGTATTTCCGTCAACCATACAAGTGAAGTCCTCAAGAAAGCCTGTCACCGATTTCCGGAGCAATCGCCAAGACCATATTGGTGTCAATGTTCGGTACAACGGATGAAGAGTCTGCTCTGCGTTGCAGGCATCGAATTCAAGGGCGATGATCAAGCAACTATCTGCGGAGGGCCATGATAGACTTGGGGGTAGTTACAGCTTGCTTTGCGCCCACCAGTTGTAAATAACGGCGGTGCTTTGTCTGCCTTTCCAGTTTTCTGCAAAGCATGCTGACCGCAACTTGACTGCATTGGTCGTTGTTACAATCGCCATCAGGACCAGTTATCTTCATCGTGACAGGGTGACATGATGTTCCCGGACACATGCCAAAAGCCTGGCGAAGCAATATTTTAGTACCAGGATGAGCGGCCTTGATTGCAAAACAAACACTTACCATAAAGGGACGACTAAAAAAAAAGAGAGAATTCATATCGATTGACGCCAGTCATCCGTACCTCATGCCACGTCCACCACGGATACTTGGGCTATTTTTCGGGCGGCTCTCTCTGTCGTTTAATCGTTGTATGTTTCAAAGCGACGACCAAGTTTCCCTTGCGTGCCAGGTTGACCAGATGAGCAGAGATAAAAGGTAAACGGCAGATGCAACGCCCAATCTCCCCGTGAAAAGCGCCAAGTATCACAGACAATGAGGTGACCCCAAACAAGAGCTTGACTGGTGATACAAACTAGTCTTTGATCTTCCAACGCCTTCAACACCTGATAATCTTTTGTCCTGCTTTCTTAACCTTGGTGATGCTTCGACGCATCCATCAGTCGGTAGACCATGTCACTATGTGGATAACAGCAGCGCCAGAAGAAGCGAAAAAACCGACGATGGCTTGTACTTCACCCCCCTCAGTTAACCTTGAAAAGAAAATGATTAGTAAAGAGATGCGGGCACTCGGCATGTCACGTAAAACAAACCTTAATCAATCTTGGGCCCAGCCTTGATTAACTCCTTCCGCGTTCCTTGCGTGTTTCGACGGAAGCTTCGCTGATGGTATCTCCATCGGGTTGTCCTTGATGGCAATCATCATCAGCAGAATCAGTCCGTGGCAACATGTCACCCCTTGGGGCCATCGTGGTGCACCGGTCAAAACCTAGGCAAACATTTCAGTACTTGCATACACGACCATGATTAAAAAAGAACACTCACCACAGATAGACAATCAAAAACAAACGTCAACATTGACCAAAACAAGTAGAAGCGTCCGTTTCAAATAATTTGTACCCCTTCACCCTATGCACAAGATTCTCTTTAGTAAAAAAAAAAAAAAATATGATATCGAGTTGCGCTAGTCATCCATACCTTATGTCGCGTTCACCAGGGATACTTGGATCTTTTCGGGAGGCTGTCTCTGTCTTTCAACCCGTGCATGCTCCAAAGCGACGGCCAAGTTTTTCTATGAGTGGCAGGCTGACCAGATGAACAAAACGTAAAAGCAAACGGCAGGTGCAACGCCCAATCTTCCGTGAAAAGCGCCAAGTGCCACAAAGAATCAAGTGCCCAAAACAAAAGAGCTTGACTGGTGATACAAATAAGCCTTTCAGTTGCCATACGCCTTCGATATCCCAATGATATCTTATCCAGCCTTCATTGCCCGGATGATGTCTTAAGTTCGCTTTGACGCTTCCGTCGGTCGATAGATTTGGCAATCATGTCACCGTGAGCAACCAGCAGCAATGGAAGGAACCTCTCCCTAAGTTAACCTGAAAAGGAATATTTTAGTAAGAGGTGC
The DNA here is from genome assembly GCF_025331425.1 of Radiomyces spectabilis. NCBI lineage: Eukaryota > Fungi > Mucoromycota > Mucoromycetes > Mucorales > Radiomycetaceae > Radiomyces > Radiomyces spectabilis. The sequence continues at coordinate 2,022,685 of NW_026251931.1, forward strand.
GGGTACTTGGTCTGTCACGTAAAACAGAAACCTTAATCTTACCTTGCACTCAGCAGTGAAAACAACTGGTTTTGTTGATTGATTTCTTGCGCGCTCGTTGCATGTCTTTCTAGTTTCGACGAAAGCTTCGGAACATACTCATGGTATTTGCATTGGACTTGTCCTTCATGGTAACCATCACCAGGAGAGTCAGTCATCACCACGGTAACATGTCACTCCTTGTGGTACATCGGTCAGAATCTACCCAAGCCATCACTTTCAGTACGACGTTACGTGACTTTGTTAAGAAAAACACTCACCATAGACAGACAGCTCAAAACAAAAGCCAACATTGATCAAAATAAACAAAGCGCCGTCAAAATGTTTCTTTGCCCTAACCACGGAATTTTCCTTAGTAAAGAAAGCTTATTGAGTTTCAGTAGTCATCTGTACCTCAGTTGCGTCAGCAGGGGATACATTTATCTTGTATGGACTGTTCTTCAACCGGTACATGAGATGCGCTCCAAAACGGCTGTCAAGTTCGCCATGGGTGCCGGATTAACAAAGTGAATCACAGATGCAACGCCCAAAACCGCCGTGGAAAAATTGCCAGGGATGACAAGGAGACATGCCTTCATCCCCAAACAAATCAGCCTATTTCGTGATACAAGTAAGTCTCTGATGTTCTATCCATAAGTGGTCGACATGGCGATGACTTACCATCCAGCATTCATGCTTCTGACAATGTTTTGGAAAAGCCTTGATACATTTGCCAGCTGGGAACCATGATACTATGAGTGTCATCAGCGATGAAAGGAATGAACAGACGGAGATGGCTTGTACTTTCACCCGTAAAGTTAACCTTTGGAGAAATATCGTCAGCAAAGAGATGCGGGCACTCAGTCTGTCAGGTAAAACCGAAACTTTAATTTTTACCTGGTGTATCACCGCCAAATACAGAGCCTCCCCCAATCGTTGAATTCCGTTGCTGTTGATTGCTCGGACCGATGATCATTGGCGCCGCCTTTTCTTTTCTGTGAAACTCTTTGATAATAAGCTGCCAGCACCTGCATGCACTCCAGTCATTCCGCCTAATTACCTTATCATTTTCGTAATAATGAACGATCGCCATGCTGATCATAGAATTTCTTGCCGACGATTCTCTCACGCACTATGAAAAATAGCGAAGCTATCTTTGAGTTATCGGAAACGCACCTTTAGTAGAAAACAAAGGACTTACCCATTGAGAAATAAAATAAAGCTATCACCGAGACGCGTCAAACGATTGCCACTTGTTTGCACAAAATTGCTTCAGCAGATGTACATCAAGTCGCGCTTATCGCACCTCATACTGCTTCAACCATAAATAAAGGGGCCACCATTACCGTCGGGCGGAATCTGGTGATAATACAAACAAGACCACTCATTAGTGTCACAAACAGGAGAACACTATCAGTCATCAACAACTTACCATTTTTATCTTCATCTCCGTAACG